>NC_058086.1:102343664-102422618 GCF_014858855.1 Bufo gargarizans | reverse complement strand
TTGGGCTGTGAGAATTCTGCTTCGTTTCTTCCACCTTTGTTGTTTTTTCTGGTTCCACGGATTTGTGTTCCCCCTCTTCGTCCTCTCCTGTATTTTTTCTTTTTATACCCTTTGGAGGGAGATTGGTTCTTGGCTTGAAAAAATCCAAAATCATCCTCGCTCCACCTGCTGGTTGTTTGAGAACATACGTTGCTTCCGGGGTCAAGGCCCCGGGTAGCGATAAAAAAAACAACCAATCGATTGGCAGCATGATGGGGAGAGGTCTGTATAATATCTGAATTACTTGTATTGTGTACAGTAATTAGAGAGTCTTCCAATACAGAAAGTTCAATCTCCGTAGGATTCAATATTGTAGATAATGATGAAAACGAAGTAGGAGGTAGATTGAGGGAACAGCCTTGAGAAGGGTCCAAGAGGGGGTCGAGATGTCGGTAGCGGCGGAATGGATGGTGGAGTGAACCAAACAGGTAAGTCAGACAAGGACAAGAAGAGAATGGGCTGGGGGGTCTTGGATGGTGTGCCTAACTTCACAGCAGTGGGTAAAGATGTCTGTGGATGTCTGTGTGTAATGAAATGTACGTCATGACCCGTATGAGATGGCTGGGGTGTATTATGTGTCTGTGTTGTGCTGGGGCGATGATGAGTTTGAGAGGACAGATGGTTTGACCTGAGGTATATGGATATTAGTGCCCCCTGTTGCAGACGCTTGTAGTTGATTCACTACATTTGTCTGAATGCTACTAGCATTGATGCTTTTTTCCTATTGATATTATTATTATTATTCGTATTTTTGGGGCCTATCTTGTTTTTGGACCAGAACTGAATATTGCCATTCAGGAAATCTGATCTGTCCCTAGAGAGTTTGCCAGTTTTTTTTTTGTTAATAATTTCTCGTTCTAATTGGAGTAGTCGACCTGTGATGAGTCTATCAAACTTTGTATATTCCGTGTGTGTATTGAAGGTGGTTAGGTGGCTAGTCTGTTGTTGTATTTGTTCTTTCGAGTGCTGACATAACGATTTGCGTTTCTTACAAAGGAGTTCCATCAGGCCCTTGGTGCAGTTCAACATATAGTTGTCCAACTCCTGAGTGAAGACGGGGTCATTTTTAAAAGGACTCTCTAATTTCCATCGTGGTCCTTGAGGGACCAAAGTTTCCCTAAAATAGGCCCTGAGTAGTATCAAGTCCAGGTGGTGTTGGATCTCTTCTTGAAGGGATGATTCTAATTTGAAGAAGAGGTTTGCTAGTTCTTTTGTTCCGATAGTTACTTTCAGAGATGTATCATTGTCTGATTTGTTTCGGCTGGCGGTGTTTTTTTTCATTCTCCATCCAGATGTGTGTAAGTTTTTGACGTTCGGACAGACGATGTTGACTGTACTCCATCAGTGTGTTTTTCTGTCAGGTGTAGGGTTCACCAGAGGAAGATACCTAGAGCCCCCGTATCTCAGAGTTATTTAGACTGTTTTACCTGAAGAACTCAGGGTCATACAGCAAATAGTGGCCAATGGGATAGAGAAAGGCGCTCATAGGGTGAGTATGTTCAGCAAATAAAATTTCTACTGAAATAAATGGTTTGCTCACGTATTGCGGTTGCATCAATTGGACGCAACTGCAATGAAGGTCAAGTATGGATGAGTAACGGGTGGTGCAGCCTAGATTCGTCAGATCGCCTTGGGAAGGGGCCACCCTGCCACTCGGGTAACGGTATGAAGAAAAAAAACGCTAAACTTTACATAGAGCGTATGGACCACAGAGGGCGCACAAAACAACCGGTCATGGGCAATGTTTCGGTTTCAGCAGTATTCCATTTATTCGTGAGACAATGCGTTTCGGGGTGCTAGAGTTCCCTTTATCAAGTCTCAAATGAAGGTTAGTAAAAAAGAAGAAACATATATATGGGATAAACACAAAATATGTGCTCATCTATAAAAATATATATAACAAATAAATAATGATAAATATGGAAAATATAAATTTAGATATATACATATATGGAAACATACATTGATAAAATGATAAATATATACCTATGTATAGAATAATATATATATATATAATATATATATATGTAAAATATGTAATATCAAGAGAGACAATCATATAAATAAAATGGATGGTAAAACAAAACATCCATTTTATTTTATGATTGTCTCTCTTGATATTACATATTTTACATATATATATACCCCAAAACATTGGAAAATATAACTTGTGATAACCCACTCCAGCCGTGCTAAATAAACGTTCAGACAATACACTGGCTGCAGGGCAGGCCAGCACCTCCAAGGCATAAAGGTAAAGCTCAGGCCATATGCCCAATTTGGAGACCCAGAAGATGATGATGACCACAATCCAATTGGATATCTGCTCTTTTAACTTTCGATGTTCTTTTCTGTGCCTACCATGTTGATCACGGTTAGCTGCGAATCAGGGTTCCACGCCGGAGAGGGAGCGTGAAAGAGAGACCACATCCAAGGGAAGTCAATGGCTGCAATGTGATCAAGCTGAAATGTGGGACAAATTATTGAAGCCGAAGCTTCCAAGTAAAGGAGGGGGCACGCGGCAATTACCCACTCCTGACTTTGGGAGGTAGTGAGGATAAATTACAATACAGGACTCTTAAGATGCCCTGTTATTGGAATGATTAATAAAAAATTATAGGTAATGTCATGGGGTATTTTGGATTTGGACAGGGGAGGCCCTGCTACCACTTTTCTGACTCTAGATAACTTCTGCCTGATCGCACGTCCCTGTGACGTCCACAATTTTAATATCTTCTCTACCAACTTTTGATGTTCTTTTCTGAGCCTAGCATGTTGATCACGGTTAATGGCGAATCAGGGTTCCACACCGGAGACAGAGCGCGAGAAAGAGATACCACATCCAAGGAAGGTCAATGGCTCCAATGGGTTTGAGCGAAAATGTGCGACAAGTTGGTAAAGTTGAAGCATCAAATAAAAGGAGGGGTTGTGTATTAATTAAAAAAGAATTTTAGAAAAGTAATTCCCTGTCACCTATGCAGAGCAGGGGTTTTTCATCGCCAGAAATGGGTTAATGTCACCCACCAATGGAACAGATGATTTTTTTAAATTTCTGTCCCCGTCACCTATGCAGAGCAGGGGTTTATTCACGGCATAAATTGTAAAATGTCACCCAAGAATGTAACTGACAAATTAGTGAAATGTATTTCCTTGTCCACTAGGTAGAACAGGGGTATATCACAGCCATAAATTGGTGAATGTCACCCGACAATGTAACAGAAAAATTTGTAAAATTTATTAACCTGTGCACTAGGTAGAGCAGGGGTATATCACAGCTAGGGTTGAGTGAACCCAAACTGTAAAGTTCGGGTTCGTACCAAACTTTAGGATTTTTGGACCCCGGACCCAAACACAAACTTTTCAGTTATAGTTCGGGTTTGAGTTTGGTGTTAGGCGATTTATGGGCGCTTTTTGAAAGGCTGCAGAGCAGCCAATCAACAAGTGTTTTACTCTTGTGCCCTTAGAAGTAGAGTTGAGGGGACACCTGACCCGAACTTGACCCCGAACCCGAACCCCATTGAAGTCAATGGGGAGCTGAACTTTTGAGCACTAAAATGGCTGTAAAAATGTCATGGAAAGGGCTAGAGGGTTGCAAATGACATCAAAATGTGGTTAAGAGCATGGCAAGTGCTCTGCAAACAAATGTGGATAGGGAACTGACTTTAAATAACAATAATAATAAAATTGGTAAAAATAAAAAATAATAATCTTGATCTAGGAGGACGAGGTCCATATGGAGTAGGTGGTGGATGTGGCGGTGTAGGTGGAAGCAGCGGTGGAGGAGGTAGCCTACACAGTTTTTGGTTTTAAATTTTATTTTTAAAATTAGGGTACACCCCAAAACATTGGGAAATATAACCTGTGATAACCCCCTCCAGTTATGCTAAGCACACGTTTAGACAATACATTGGCTGCAGGGCAGGCCAGCACCTCCAAGGGGTAAAGGGCAAGCTCAGGCGATGTGCCCAATTTGGAGACCCAGAAGTTGCAGAGGCTGACCCCTGTCAGTCAGTTCGTGTAGGCGTGTGTACACTTACTGCCCCACCATGTCGCACGTCCCTGTGATGTTCACGATCCAATTTGATATCTGCTCTATCAACTTTCGATGTTCTTTTATGCGCCTACCATGGAGATCACGGGTGGCGGGAAATCAGGGTTCCAGGCCAGAGAGGGAGCCTGAGAAAGAGAGACCACATCCAAGGGAGGATTAATTTTTTCAAATGTAAAATTACAGAGTTGAAATATGGGAGAAATTATTAAAGCATAAAAGTGTGAAAACTTTTCAAAGTTTAAGCATTGAATGAAAGGATGTGGCGCGCATTAATTACTGAATAATATATAAAATTTTATTCCCTGTCACCTATGTATAGCAGGTGTTTATTCACATCTAAAATTGTATAATGTCAACCCAAGAATGTAACAGAAAAATTATTGAAATTTATTAAGCTGTCAACTAGGTAGAGGAGAGGTATATTACACCAAAAAATTTGGTGAATTTCACCAAAAAATTACTGACAATTTTTTTTTTAAACCTGTCTACTAGGTATAGCAGTGGTACATCACACCCAGAAATTGGTGAATTTCACCAGAATATATAACTGACATTTTTTTTTTGTTTTGTTTAACCTGTCTACTAGGTATAGCAGTGGTACTATACACCCCAAAAATTAAAATTCCACCAGAAAATGTAACTGACAATTTTTTATTTTTTTTTACTGGTTTACTAGGTATAGCAGTGGTACATACACACTAAAATTGGTGAATTTCACCTGAACATGTTAATGACAATTTTTTTTTTAAACCGGCCTACTAGGTATAGCATTGGTACTATACACCCAAAAATTGCAGAATTTCACCCGAAAATGTTAATGACAAAGTAGTGAAATGATAAAAATAAAATACATACAAATAAAAAAAAAATATTCAAATGGTTGGTGGAGTACTCAAAACAGTGCAACAAGGAACACAGGTCTGGCATGGAGGCCCAGTCATTGGTGGTAAAGTGGTGTTGTTCTGCCGAGCGACTTACCCGTGCGCGCTGCAGCTGAAACTCCACTATCACTTGCTGCTGCTCGCACAGTCTGGCAAGCATGTGCAAGGTGGTGTTTCTCCTTGTGGGCACGTCACATGTGAGGCCGAAGTTACGCTGCAGCGCTGACAGACAAGAATGCCGAAAGCGCGCACAGACGGCCTGCACTTTATGCAGCAGCTCTGACATATCAGGGTAATTTTTAAAGGAACCTCTGCACCACCAATTTCAGCACATGCACTAGGCAAGGGATGTGCGTCAAACCGGCTAGTCCCAGAGCTGGCGAGATTTCGCCCATTATCGCACACCACCAGGCTGGGCTTGAGGCTGACTGGCACAAACCACTCATCAGTCTGTTGGTCAAGGCCCGTCCACAGCTCCTGCGTGGTGTGGGGTTTGTCCCCCAAACAGATATGTTTTAAAACTGCCTGCTGTCGTTTACCCCTGGCTGTGGTGAAGTTGGTGGTGAAGGTGTTACGCTGACCAGATGAGGAGGAGGAAGCACACTGAAGTGCCCTGCAATCCTCAGTAGTGGAAGGGCATGCGCCAAACTGCTATCCGCCTCAGACCCAGCCGTGCTGTTATAGAGATATAACGTCCCTGACCGTGCTTACTAGTCCACGTATCCGTAGTTAGGTGCACCTTGCCACAGATGGCGTTGCGCAGTGCGCACCTCATTTTGTCCCCTACTTGGTTGTGCAGAGAAGGGATGGCTCGCCTTGAAAAGTAGTTTGCGGCTGGGCACGACGTACTGTGGAACAGCCACCACCATATGGCCTTTAAAACTATCCGTCTCCATCAGACGGAATGACAGCATTTCAAAGGCCAGTAATTTAGAAATGCTGGCATTCAGGGCCAGGGATTGCGGGTGGGTAGGGGAGTACTTCCTCTTCCGCTTCAGTGTTTGGGAGATGGAGAGCTGAACACTTCTGTGGGACATTGTGGAGATGCTTGGTGACCCAGGTGGTGGTGTTGCTGGCAGATCCTCTGTTTGCGGGGTGGCAGGTGCCACTGCCACTCCAGAGGTGGATGAAGGGGCCGAGACTGCAGCTGAAGAGGAAGCAGGAGGAACTAGAGAGCTTTCTTGGTTTTTGAGGTGTCTACTCCACTGCAGCTTGTGCTTTGCACTTAGATGCCTGGTAATGCAGATTGTGCTCAGGTTGAGAATGTTTATGCCTCGCTTCAGGCTCTGATTGTACAGCGTACAAACCACTCGTGTCTTGTCGTCAGCACATTGTCTGAAGAACTGCCACGCCAGGGAACTCCTTGGAGCTGGCTTTGGTGTGCTTGGTCCCTTGCTGCGTTGGGCAGTAGCAGGCATACTGTCTAGGGGACGGCTGCTCTGCTTTTGCACCCTGCTCCCTCTTCTGCTGTGCTGGTGGCTCTGTGCGACCACCGCCTCTTACTCTGAACTACACAGGTCGATCGCATGACCTTTATTCCATGTGGGATCGAGGACCTCATCGTCCTCCACATCATCTTCCACCCAGTCTTCACCCCTGACATCCTTGTCGGTCTGCACACTTTCGAAAGTTACAGCAGTTGGCACCTGTGTTTTCTCATCATTCGAGACGTGCTGCGGTAGTCCTCCCTGTGACGCTTTGCGATCCACAGCGATACTAGGAAATCACAAATGCGCCATATTTATCAATCACAAAGACAAAAGAGCCTTCACTAAGAATCTTCTCTTTCACTAAAGGAGTAACTCACAGATCAGAGGTACAATTAGCACCTTCTTGCCAAAGAATCTTCCTGCCCCATGCCAGGTTGAGTACCCATCAATCTGGTATTCTCTTGACAGAACCTCATAAAAAACTTCCTTTCTGCAGCCATAGTGTCTCCAATACCAGCAGGGGTCTCACACCTTTAGCCTGGGCAGCGAGCTTCAGAAGAAAAGGACAGATCCTTATCACACAGCTGGTTGGTACAGGAAGGAAGATGACCTGAAAGTCCTCTTCAATCCATAAGCTTCATATTTTTCAGATATTTTCCTAATATTTCATGGGTTATGGAAATGTGAAAGGAACCATCTTTTCAGAGATGGTTTTGGTTCTCCTAACCCACCTTCTAGGAAACCCGCGGACAAATCAGAGATTCCCGCTCTGAGATATAAAGGTTCTCAGGCACCCTGTGTTATCTTTTAGTCGTATTTGTTATCAGATGATGCGTAAAATTGTACTGATTATCAATATCAATTATATTTCTTGATTGGACGTACGGGATATGGAGAAATAGGCAAAGCAAAGATGCTGCCAGGTTTTCTCCCTATGGGGCAAAGGGCTGCCCCTGTTCCAATTACACAAGGCTGGACCTGAACGTGTCATAACCACTCCCCACTTCAGAGTAGGTAAAAACAGTGACACACTGAGGTCCTGCGTCCTTCACCTACCATCTGACGTCGTCTAACATCTCGACCGCCCGCAGGGACACGGGCACCTCACCATCTTGGATTATTATTTCAAAGACTTTGCCTATTACTGGACCCTACCACGGTAATTCTGAACTTACAGACATTCTATTCCCTTCCACCTCTTACCTATTTCTATCCAAACCAATCTGTTCACTGGCCGGTATATTTATCTGTCAGCTTTAATATATATATTTTTGGGTGTAGTTTTAGAATAAAAACTAACGATTTCATCGTTCCAGTTTTGCCCTTGTTACTTGATGACCTGATCTATGCTAAGAACTCTGTCCTCAGAAGACATACTACCAAATTGTGTTATTTTTATAAATTGTTAATGTACTAGCTAGGTTGCACATAACCGTTTCGTCCCTTTAGGATTAGCTAGCCGGGGTCTCTTCGCCCCGATTCAATACGAAGAGTGGGGGCAGCAAATTAATTTGATTTCCAGCGTGAAATCAGTAATTTTATTTTTACCGACTGTACATACAATCGTGATTGCATCCTGTCTGGGCCCACCAACCAATCTTAAACGTCTCCTGTGCTCACAGTGGATTCGCCTCCAGAAGTCTCTAGTGGAGACCTGTATGGCAACTGTGGCATAGTACGACGGGATTGGCGGGTGGTCATCACACTCCCATGTACTCATCTTGAAACATAAGTGGTTGGGCATCGGTGCACTCAATCTCTTTCACTTCTGGGGCAGGGCTATGTGGATGGGAAACCCTGCTAGCAGAATCACCAATAAGCAAAAAAAGAGACTGCTGCATGACTTGGGGCTCAGACTGCTTGGCTGATTTGCAAGGGGGTGAGGTGAAAGACTGGACATCGGCTGCAGGTGCTAACTCTGATCTTTCAGCAGGAGACTGATGGGGAGACAATGTGAAGGAACTAGAGGCTCGGTCAGCTACCCAATCTACTATCGCCTGTACTTGTTCTGGCCTCACCATTCATAGAGCCGCATTAGGCACGACCAAATAACGCTGAAGGTTCTGTCGCCGACTTGCACCTGAGGAAGGTGTTTCACTTGTGCATGTAGCTGGCACAGATCGACCACATCCTCTCCCTAAAACAGGAGCTCCACCAGCAGTACCACGACCGGGGCCACGTCCCTTATTCAACGCTCCCCTCATTCTTTGCAAATTTAGGATCTTGCCCAAAATGAGTGTTTTTTTAATAGCAGAATATTACAGAAGTATCTAATGCGTGTATTTCACACTGACAGATGCAGCAAAGGCAGCAAATTTAGTGTTTTGTCCAAAAAGGGTGTTTTTTAAACCTAGAAAGTTATAGCAGTATTTCAAGCTTATATTTTACACTGACAAATTCTCCAGAATGTAGGCTATTGCCAATAATGTTTTTTTGTTTTTGGTTAAACCCAGAATATTATTGCAGTATTTCAAGCTTGTATTTGACTGTCACAAATGCACAATTGCTGTGCTGGTGCACTAAACTTGCATAAAATGGCCGCCACCTCCCACCTATTAGACAGATAAAATTTGTTTTTCTGTGTCACTGGGATCAGGGCAGGGTAAAAAGATTGTGCACTGCACCCACAAAACAAAATCTAGGTAGATCGCTGAGGTAACAAGCACTTCAGATTAAAGATTATTTCCTATTCTTTCCCTCACAGCAGCAGCATCCTATCCCTACACTAATCAGAGCAGAGTGATGTGCATCGCTATGTGACTACAGCTTATATAAAGGCTGGGTCACATACTGCACTGGTCAATCACAGCCATGCCTGTGATGGCTTCTAAGGGCGCACTAGTAAAACACTTGTTGATTGGCTGCTCTGCAGCCTTTCAAATAGCGCTATTAATTCGCCAAACACCAATCCTGAACTTTTAATGAAAAGTTCGGGTCCGGGGTCCAAAAATCCTAAAGTTCGGTACGAACCTGAACTTTACATTTCGGATTCGCTCAACCCTACTTAAGACCTAAGCCTGCCTCTTGAGATCCCCCATGAGAATGGGATTTCAGGGCTTCCAAGTTATCTGTATACGGCTGCTCTGCTAAAGGCTGACAGAGATTCTCAAAAAGCTTCAAATGTTTAAAGGACCTAGCCACCAGCACACCTACTATCAGCACATTGTGAAGTCCTTGACAGATGCTTTTAGGGAACAAAAGCTCTCAATGCTTTTCCCTTTCAGAGTGGCTACAGTAAAGATGACCACCCGGTAGTTATTCAGACCATTGAGCATATTTCCACTCTGTGGGAGAAACTATTCATTGACCCTATAAAGATCCCATTATGGCTTCAAATAGCTCACGATGTCTCAATGCTACAACTCCATATACATCAGCCATGGCATGCACCCAAGACATCCTTTTGAAGACCAAGCAGACCCTTGCTGACAAATTAACTGCCCAGGCTTAAGCTGGATTTAGACAGGGCGAGGAAAAGCTGATTGTCAGGAATGAAGTGTTCCTTATTAACCTACAAAAAACCTCTCTGTCTATAGTTGACAGCACAACGTTCCACCTGGAGTAACATACAATGTCATAACAAAAAAGCCAGTGGAGATAATATATCCAAATTCATATAACTTTATTATGTATAAAATATAGAGAGAAAGGGCAAAATGGAAAAAGTATACAGAAAAGCAAAGGGCATATATTCCACTAGACTGTCATGTATCCCCACAAGGCTAATAAGCACTTATCGGGTACCAGGTCCGTGCTGTAACACACAAACATCCAATGTGCACCAAAGAGGTGTATAGTATAGAGTATACACACCCCAGTGGGGAATTACATAATATACTGCAATTGCCTCAAGAAAATGTCATGGATGTTAGTGCGATCCACACCCTGCGTCCAAGGCAACCATAAGCAACATAGATATATATATAGTGCCTGGTACCAAAATATCCACAGTCTAATCTACACACAGCACACAATAGTATGTCTGTATAACCTGATCAATAACATAGGCGTAATATGGAAGCTGTATATGGCATTATCTATAATGGTGTCTCAATAGACACTTAAGTCCTGGGACGTACCTGAAGACATGACCAAGCCCAGATGGATGTAATAGCCCTAAGTGCAAGACCTGTTCCTGGGGCTGTGGGAGAGAGAGATTGTCCATAATTCTCCAGGATATGATGCCGCACTCCTATGGTCTAGGTATATAGACGATGTATTCTTTCTGTGGCAGGACTCTGAGCCTGCATTAGAGAATTTCCTGACTAGTTTGAATATCAATGATCGCAATATCAAGTTGACCTGGAAATATACCCAGACCAAAGTGGAATTCTTAGATATTATGATTATGAAGGGACCTGATGGAACTATATCCACCAATCTTTTCAGGAAAACTATGACTTTCAATTCTCTTCTCCACGCTTTATCTTCGCACCATACTAAAACTATACAGGTGATACCAACAGGGCAATTTTTGAGAACACGTAGGATCTGCTCCAATGATAACCACTTTGAACAACAGGCGTCCCTCCTGACACAATGATTCTTGGAGAGAGGCTATCAATCAAACACGATTGGCATGGATCCCGAAGGGACTGACAGTGGGCGATACATTTGACTAAAAAAGATGAGATGCCTTGGGCTAAAAATGGTCCACACGCTGCTGTATTTAATCTCTGCATGCCGGATGACTTGCGTGACTTCTCCGCCACCAACTAGGGTTCAAGCCGCAATGTTTTAGTGCACTTTCTGCCTGGAAAACATTGCTGCAACAATACCTAATTTTTCAGGCATGTGTACATGCCCAATTTTTCTGGCCTCTGGTGCTGCACTGTGGCTGCAAAAACAAAACAAAAAAAGGGCACATACATGTGTCAATTCCCCTTCGTAATTGTTACCTTGTTGTGGTGAAGGGGCTTGCGTATCAGAATGAAGCGATCACCTCTATGAGTGTGTTGGCAATGGCAATTTTGGCACACCCCAGATAAGGTCGTTGCTTCATTTTGAACAGACCAAAAGCGATCGGCTGGATAATTTTGCATAGAAAAAACATTCATTTTCTTTGTGATCATCTGAGGTGATCATTAAAGCCTACTAGGCCAACAATGGGCCCACACTGCAGAATCATTGTTTTCTGGGTCACTTAACAGTCACTGAACTACCTCAGCATGACCATAGGCTTTGAAAAACCGCCATCGCCTGCAATCTCCCAAACGTGCACACGAGCACAGTCATCACTACACCAAGATTGACGCATAGAGGTAAAAAATTTATGTCATGAGTGTGTCAACTATTGACAACTCTTTGCAGTTGTCTAAAATCTATTCAATACACGTCCCTTAATAGGGGACGTAACACGGATTAAACTGATAGGAATAGTACTACTTAACATACCACTCAGATCGGGTAGCACAGTACATTGCAGGGGGCACGCGCCGTGCCCCAAATTGGAAGTAAGAGGACCGACCAAGCATCTTTTTCCATCTCCCGGTTCCTAAAATCTATTCCATACACTGGCCCCTGATAGGGAACAAAACAGAGATTAAACTGGTAAGAACAGATTTTTTTTATAAAAAAAAAAAAAGAGGACAGCCTCTGCGGAGCTGGGTATTTTTTGGCTGCGTTACTGAATGCTCATGCACAATGGCTGTAGGCTCATGCGTCCATTTGCGGAGGTGACAAACCTGGTCAGTCAAACCCAAGGTAACATCCTCGACCTCATCCAATATGCGTCTTTTTCTGGAGCGTGCCCTGCGAAGAGTGCTGGATCAGGCTGTAGATGAGCATGAAGAGGAAGAGTTGTGGTCACCATCACCACCAGAAGCAGCCTTGTCATTGTCGATTGCTGGACCTGCGGCAACGCAGAGAGAGGAGTCTGAAGAAGAGGCGTCAGAGGAGGAAGGTGGCTTTGAGGAGGTGGAAGACAAACCACAGCAGGTGTCTAGGGGGACTTGTTGTCACCTTTCGGGGACCCTTGGTGTTGTATGTGGCTGGGTGGAGGAAGAGACCTTTAATGACGTCAATGAGGACAAGGAACGGGACATGGCTAGCTTGGTATCCAAACTTGTGCAAATGGGGAGTTTGCGGTTGTGCAAATGGACTGCTTGCGGTGCGTTAAACGGGGAGTTTGGTCTGTCACTGTGAAGCAGGCGTAACCTTTACACTACCTGATCGATACAACATCATACCTGATGTTTTAAAGCACGTTATTCCAAACAATTTAGGAATGTTAGGTGATTTATGCTCTTTATGGATTAAAACCCGACTCTGCGTCAACTACGTAATTTTCCATGGGAGGTTTGCCATGGATCCCTCTCTGGCATGCCACAGTCCAGGTGTTAGTCCCCTTGAAACAACTTCTCCATCACTATTGTGGCCAGAAACAGTCCCTGTGGATTTTATAATTCACCTGCCTATTGAAGTCTATGGTGGTTCGCCCGTTCGTGATATCTCTAATGACCACCAGGGCCCTTAAGATCCAGGTGTTAGAACACATAAGTAAGATCTGTGCAGCCTCCGAAGCACCTGAGAAATATCTTGATACACTGCAAGCAGTCTCACGACATTTTCGAAGGTATCATGAATCAGACCCACGTGGTATAAAAGTTAGTTAAAAGAGGTATATACAAAATCAATTTGGGGTCTAGGGGCGGGAACATTAAATTAGCCCTGCTCCGTAGAGAAATCAGACGGATAGTTATCCGAAAAACCGTAGCACGTACGGTCTCAATGAGTCCAATAGCTTCTCCTCCTTCCTATAAGAATAGCACAAATTTTAATTTGCAGGGTATAATATTTTTAAGTTGCATTATTTTTATTCTTTGCTAGTAATTTTATCTGTAAAGAATAAATCAAGGCAACTGGACGTACTGTAGTTTTCTTGAAAACGTTTCACTCATTCTCCCAACGAGCTTTCTCAATTGTGAGTGTCCAAGAATTCTCTGGGAATAAATATGTAACTGAATCAACATCTGGTAATTATACCCAGCATGTGGTCAGAGGTCATTATACCCAGCACGGGGTCAAAGGTGTTGATTCCAGTATCCTAATTGGAGTCAGTAGGTGATAAAGACTTCCCAGAAAAAGGTGTCAAGACAGCATTGTATGTGGCAGACAATAGATGTCTAACCCCCCCCCCCTCGCCTCTATTTAAGCTTGGCTTCTCCATTTTTACGTAGATTGCCTCCTTCACACCTCGTTTGTACCAATCAGCCTCCTATTCCAAAACACGTACTTGACTGTCTTCAAAGGTGTGACCTGTTTCTTTTAGATGTAAGTACATAGCTGAATCTTGACCAGAGGTTTTGGCTCTTCTATGCTAAGCCATATGCTGATGTAGTTGTTGTTTTGTTTCGCCGATATACAGTTCTCAGCATTGCTCATTGCACATCTATTGTCTGCCACATACAATGCTGTCTTGACACCTTTTTCTGGGAAGTCTTTATCACCTACTGACTCCAATTAGGATAATGGAATCAACACCTTTGACCCCATGCTTGGTATAATGACCTCTGACCCCTTGCTGGGTATAATTACCAGATGTTGATTCAGTTACATATTCCCAGAGAGTTCTTGTACAGTCACTCAGAATTGAGAAAGCTCGTTGGAAGAACGAGTGAAATGTTTTCAAGAAATCTACAGTACGTCCAGTTAACTTGATTTATTCTTTACAGATATACCATGACCTGGATAAATGAGAACGTTCACAGACATACTAGTAATTTTCGTTTTGTTTCTTTCTTTTGAGATTATCAGTTTATTTCCTTATGTGGGATAAGGTGGCAATGCACCTAACACGTGAATCTAAGAAGTGGCCAAGGGACGATCTTTGGACTATTTAAGAAGATCTGGAATCGATAAGAACAAATACACATGTGAATGTACTGTATCAATGATGCTTAGATGAGATGGGATGGGGCGGGGCCTTTTTTCCACTCTCTTTGGGGGATTGTAGCTTTACCTATAGATATAGAATCATGTAGGGGAAAATGGTGTTTTTTGAGTCAAATTATGACCCTTATAGGGGATGGGTCATGAGTGCCACATTTGACTGCGGTGGTTGGGTTGTGTCCTAGCCCCTTCTTGGGACCGGCCATCACCTCAACTGCTATGAAGTATCACCTCTGGCACTCGTGTTCCTCCCTTGTCACTAATGCACTTTATACTACTATGAACTGAGCTTTATTTGGGCACTGACACTCTATTATGGACACTATATGCACTTTATACCATTATGCACTGTGAGCTTGTGAGACCCAACATATTATTCATTATATTATGAATTATATTATGAAATGCGTGATGCCCTTTAGTAGGGATTAGGCTTCTAACCACATATTGTATGTACAATTGTCATCACAATTTTCATATTATTGATTTTTATATATACATTGTTCTATATATAGACTTTTTCATGTAATAATTATTTTTCTTTTCACTTATAGGGTGTATATGTGACACCAATATTTTAAATATAGCATTATCATGTAATATTAATGTACAGTATAATCCAATAATGTGTAGCATTTGAATTTGTATCAATTGATTTTTGAGATATCAATGATGCCTTGGTCGGATATAGTAATTATATTACTATATGTACTGTAATTTTTTAGATTTTTTTTACTGTTTTTATATATGTGATCATTGTTCATTTTCTTATATATTGACAAACATGACGATTCTGATATGTTCTGGCGAGTTGGCTATTAACTATGTAAAATATGAGCCTTATATGGATTTCTGTTATGGAGTGGAATTTGTAGCATTACCTATTACTGAGATCCAGCTACAGACGCTACATGAATAGGAGCCGATCATCCAATGGCCAAGTGCTTGCAGGTCACATGCGTTCCACTGGGTAGCGGCTCCACGCATGCGCTGTCCGACTCCATCTCGATGTGCTCCGTTCCGTCATTATGCGCTGCGCATGCACAGTGAGTTGGCGTGGACGCGCTGAGAGATGGTGCCGTACATCATGAGGATGTCGCGCCCGAATGGTTGGAGCACAGGTGTCCGCAATCCAGGTACCTTACCCACTTATGTTACTAGTATATATACACTGCTCTTTCATTTCTTCATACCTCCTGACGAAGCAGTTGAGATGAAATGTGCAAAAAAATAAAAAGATAGAGGTCTTACGCTTACGGCTATTACATCCATCTGGGCTTGGTCATGTCTTCAGGTACGTCCCTGAGACACCATTATGGACACTGCCATACACAGCTTCCATATTAGGCCTATGTTATTGATCAGGTTATACAGACATACTATTGTGTGCTGTGTGTAGATTAGGCTGTGGATATTTTGGTATCAGGCACTATATATATATCATAGATATATATATCTATATATCTATGTGGGGATACATTTTTCTCTATATTTTATACATAATAAAGTGATACGAATTTGGATTTATTATGTCCACTGGCATTTTTGTTAGGAAATGTTCCTTCCCTGACAATTAGCTGCTCGTTAAGTGGAGGTGAAGCACCTCATTTACATGCAGCAATCACCCCCCACAATATCAGAACAAGCGATAGCTGCTGCTATCACTCGTCCATATATAAAACCATTGCTCCTGGGCACCAGCGTGCTGTTTAGATTGTGTCCGCATCTCCGACCATTTCACCCGCGTTTTGCTTGTTCATCGGTTGATCACCTTTATACGGCAGATTATCTGGAATGAGCGTTTGTTGTTCCTGTTAATAAGCCCCAATATTAGGCCATGTAAATCCCCCTTTAGTTATGTTCAGCTATATTTTGAATGAATGATCTCTTTTCTTATCTTAACTGATATGGGGTGTACTCCACTACAGTGGAGCTAGACCACTTTCATACATCCTGTCTTTCTCATCCCTATATATTTTTTCTGTTATGTGTCTCTAAATATCCTACAATGTACAAGCCTCTCTCTATTACTTTTCTTGATTATGATTCTGTCTATAATATCCCACTCCTTTCCTTCAAACCATTTATCTTAAAGGGATTCTGTCACCAAGTTTTGAGCTATAGAAATGTGGACATGCACGGCTAGATCGCCGCTAGCATGTCCGCAATATACCTGTCCTATAGGGCTGTGTGATATTATTTTCTTTAAAAAAAGGATTTGAGAGATATGTAAATTAGTATTGTAGATGCCCAAGGGGCTATACGAACCTTCCTGGTGCCCAGCCGTGCCCAGCAATGCCCGCCGGTGAAGGAGCCCAGCACAGCCTATGTCCTCTGAATCTCCTCCTTTCATCAACGATAGATTTCCGTAATCTCGCGATGCGCGAGCTTGCACATGCGCAGTTCTTTCCCTGAGGCTGCGCATACGGCAATCTATCGCTGATGAAAGAAGGAAATTTGGAGGACATAGGCGGTGCTGGGCTCCTTCACAGGCGGGCGTGGCTGGGCTCGACTGGGCACCAGGAAGGTTCGTATAGCCCCTTGGGCACCTACAAGACTAATTTACATATCTCTAAAATACTTTTTTAAAGAAAATAAAATCACACAGCCCTATAGGACAGGTATATTGCGGACATGCTAGCGGCGATCTAGCCGTGCATGTCCGCATCTCTATAGCCCAAAACTTGTTGACAGAATCCCTTTAAGTTTTTCTCCTGCAGGCACTCTCCCTCAAAGGGGAGTGACCTGCTATGTATGAACAATTTATTTAGCTCCAAACTGAGACTCCACACTCTATTTCTTTCTTAACCATTTTATGCTTGCCTACTATATGTTGTATATAGTTACACTCAGTAGGCTATGGTGATCAGGTCTTCCTTTATCCAATATGTCCCTTTATTACTTTACTGTCTTAATGGTAGCTGCATGGTGCAGAAAATCTGTATGAAATCCACGCCGGGACCATAGAAAAAAAATTTGCTCTATTTATCATGATTTTGGTGTGGTTGAAAGAGGTTTTTGATACCCGGTGACTGACCCCACACTGATTAGATACTGATGACCTATCCTCAGCGTCTATATGGGTGTGGATACACCATCATCTTTATTCTTTCCACGTTTCTTCTCCACGGAAACTTGGTAAATGTTGTTTTGTCCTTATGGGGGCACCCGGTTCTATCCTAATAGCCATATATGCATCTGAATGTTTCAACTTTTTCAATGTTGCTCTGGGGCTTAGGTCGCTCCCAGACTGTATTGGCTGCCGCTTATATCGAAGGATTGCAGATTATAGATGATACACTCCTCTATGTATATCAGTATTAAATAAATACCTATCTCATGAAATTTAAAAAAATTATCCTGAATGTCGATTCAACAGATATGGAGTTTCATTTGACTGCTATAATCTAATTTGTTCTTGTTTTCCGATAATAAGTGTAAAACAACAGAGTATATATAGAGCTAGATCTATGTACATGAAGTCTTTGTACCGTTAATTTTTTTTTCCTATTTTTTTTATGTTCTCTGTAACTGTATTCGATTATTACTTAGTATGTAAGGTGTCAGCACTACCTGACGATAATAGGTGTCATGGACATATATTTAATTTGATGTTGCCACTGTTATGTATACTTATGGAATATTTTCTTATTATCACAGTGTTTGATAAAGGTCCTACGACCGAAACGTCACAAATTGGTGAAGTTGCCACAAAAATAAAGAAACCAGAACAAAAGTTCTTGTATTGAGTGCTGTTGTTTTTCCTTTCAATGTATGATTCTGGCTGGGAAGCCAGCACAACTAGCACCACGGTCTAAATAGACACGAGTGCCACATCTTATCTATATAAAGTATTATTTTCCTAGACGGAAGGCACCTGTCTGGCGATGTCAAGCCTGACCTTTTCCTATAATCAAGAAGAGACTGCTTCTATTCTGTCTCATGTCACTTTACCTACAGAATTTTTACAGACTCCGGCATCAGAGCTGAGAGCACGGGATTATGAACAAGAATCCAGAAAATTACTAAACTATGAATTACACTGCGTTACTTTAGCAGAGTACGTACGAGCTCAGAGGATCCCGAGGGGTCTTCGTATGTCTACAAGGAAGATAAGACCTTCTGCGATCAATTTGAACAAATATTAAACAAATGTTCCTTTGATTTGATGACATTGACTATATCATATTTGCAAAAATCCATAACTTCGATCAAGGAATCTATCATTGCAGCAGAACAGCAGCTCAAGACGACCCTGGCACCAGAAGCCCTTACTCAACTACAAGATCGACTAACATCCACTCTGGCTAATCACAGAAAAGAATCTGAGGCAGCAAAGAGAATTTTTTTTTTTAGAGATTCGGAAGACTACAGAAACAATCGCGTATATAGATGGCAGGAATCCTACTTCTCACAAAACCGCAGGAGATCATCTTCACAAGCCTCCTCAGGTTCCAGTACAGACACCAATATGGAATCTTCTCGATCAACCGTTTTTTTTAGGCCGACGCTCACAAGGCAGAAACCGACACGGAGGGGGAGACAATCAAAGAGGACGAGCGACAGTCACGACGCGCTCACAGGTAAGGAAGAACCCATTGTGATTAACATTTCATCATCTCTTCTTAGTCCTGCAGAGTTTATGTTACTACAAAAAGGACTCTCATTTTGCTAGACATATAGTTTTAATACTTTTCAATTAGAGATGGACCTACAAAGATTCTATCGTAATTTGAGATTGAAAGCACACTTCAGTGATAAGGTTATCACTGAAATGCAGGAACCTAAGAAGGATGCTATCATCACTCTCAAATCTTTGGGTCTACGAGTGAAATCACATTTCACCCCTCTAAGAACTAATTCCGCAATAGAGACATTTGTGAACTTGGTTAATAAAGATATCTCCAATTTTACCAAAAGGGTAAAAGGGGGAGAATATTACATTTCTCCGAATCTTTCTAATATAGAACGCCAGACTCTGACGACACTTACCAAAAATCGTAATCTAGTAATTAAACCCGCAAAGGCGGAGCCATTGTGGTTATGATTCGCATAGATTATAGAGAAGAAATTTCACGCCAGCTCGATCATAGGAATATTTATGAGAAAGTATTCTCTAATCCGACATTTCAGATAGCGTCCCTGATTCAAACTACACTTACCTATCACTTAACACAGGGCACCATTGATGAAGACATCATAACATTTTTGACCAACCAACATCCTATTACCCCTGTATTTTATATACTTCCCAAGATCCACAAGACTCTCAACAAACCCTCAGGCCGTCCCATCGTTGCTTCAACTGATTCAATCCTGGCCCCTCTCTCTATTCTACTAGAAAAAGCCCTTATCCTTTTAATCAAAACTACCCAGTCATTTCTATTAGACACAACTGCATTTCTGAACGTCATTCGACACATAGGTCCCCTTTCCAATCAATGCTACCTTGTCACATGGGATGTCAATAGCCTCTACACGTCCATTCACCATACTAAAGGCATCAGGGCCACTAAACTCCTCTTAGAGGAAGCTAACACAACAACTAAACTTGTGGAATTCTATTTGGATCTTTTTACTATAGTTCTGCAAAAAAACTTCTTTATGTTTGAGGACTCCTTTTATATACAAAAACAAGGGACCGCAATGGGGTCACATGCAGCGCCACCTTATGCTAATGGGTACATGACAAGGTTCGAAATTGAACATGTATATCCGCAAGGTTTATTCTTACAACATGCTAAAATATGGAAAAGATACATAGATGATATTTTTTGTCTATGAGAAGGTTCGGAGGATTCACTCCTCAGCTTCCACTCATATCTAAATACCATCTATCCAGAATTGCAATTTACAATACATTATGATCAGCATAGTATCAGCTTCCTTGACACTCTGGTTCTTAAACAAAAGGACGGTTCCTTACATACAGGTCTGTACCGTAAACCAACGGATCGAAACAATCTACTCCATTACAACAGTTGTCATGCACCCTCCACAAAAAAAACATTACCTAGATCACAGTTTGAGCGCATTACGAGAATAGTGACATTAGAGGAGGACAAACAGAAAAGAGTTTTAGAAATGACTCATAAATTCCAACAAAGAGGATATCCTTTGGCAATAATCTCACCAAATTCAGATTCTAGTTCACGACAAAAAAAATAGGACCAAAAAGAGAATCCCCTTTGTACATACCTATCATCCACATTCCTACAAAATTGTTAATATCCCCAACAAACATTGGAACATACTCGCCCGTTCCTTTACCAATATAGAGGAATTTCAGACACAATGTTTACCATGCAGTAGGACACTGAAAAATTTGAGGGATTGGCTTGTCAGAGCGGATATTGGCCCGAGTAGTACCATTTCACATCAGCGCTTATTAGGTAAAGCAAGACAAGGCACGTTTCCCTGTCTATATTGTGCGCAGTGTTCGAATGTAATGAAAGGGGTCAAAATCTATCACCCACAGACCGGGGAGTCCATACAAATTAAAGGGTTTCATACATGTCAATCTAACTATGTAGTCTACCTCTTGAAATGTCCATGTGGCCTAATATATGTGGGGGAGACCACCCAGAATGTGAGGGATTGCATCTGTCAACATAAGTCCACTATTTGATGTGAGAACCTGCTACTCCCGGTCCCTCGCCATTTCCACAAAATGAAGCATAATGTATCCCAACTGAAATTTCAAATAATAGAAAAAATAGAATTACCAAGAAGAGGTGGTAATAGACAACAAATACTTAAAAAACAAGAGGCTTATTGGATACATAGACTATAAAGCCTAGAACCTAAGGGGCTCAACAGGGATTACGAACTGTCCTCGTTTATTTGAATGAATGTAACGTCATTGATATATGTGTCAAACAGTGGATATGATTACTAACTACCCCGGACCCCCACTATGTTTGCCGTCCTTTTCTGTATCCTTTTTAGGTGTTGGTCTCTTTTCTTCTCTTGATCCCTATTGTTCTTTTTTCCACTTTTTCTTCTCTCTTTCTTCTTCTTCCTTTTTCTTTTTTCCATTTTTTCTTCTCTTTTTTTTCTTCCTATTTTTCTCCCTCGGTTTATTTTGTTATCTCTCACTTATAGTTGATGATTGGCTCATTTTTTTCTAAATTAACACATCTTCCCTATAGTAATCTGCTCCACATTGTCCCTAGATTTAGATGACCAGCTCGTTTACTACAGAATATCTACTTTGGTCAGTTTGAATAGGAGGATCGGATCCGGTACGTTCCAAGCTGGAACGCATCAGCTACTTCCGGTTGCGGCTGGAACGCACTTCCGGTTGCGATCCCTGTGGCGATTTAACTATATACAGATATGTCCTCCACATTCCTGTCATTCCTAGTTCACATAAAGATATACATATTACCCCCTGGGCATGCGCAGCAGTAACAGTGCTTTGATGACATATGAAAGGTGGTATGCGTTCCAGCTTGGAACGCATAGGTACTTCCGGTTTTCGGCTACTTCCTTCTGGGCCGGCTATATCTTACCACATGTACCTCTCAGCCTTAGCGTCTATATGGGTGTGGATACACCATCAGCTCTACTCTTTCCACGTTTCTTCTCCACGGCAACTTGGTAAGTGTTGTTTTGTCCTTATGGGGGCACCCGGTTCTATCCTAATAGCCATATATGCATCTGAATGTTTCAACTTTTTCAATGTTGCTCTGGGGCTTAGGTCGCTCCCAGACTGTATTGGCTGCTGCTTATATCGAAGGATCGCAGATTGTAAATGATAAACTCCTCTATGTATATCAGTATTAAATAAATACCTATCTCATGAAATTTAAAATAATTATCCTGAATGTCGATTCAACAGATATGGAAATTCATTTGACTGCTACAATCTAATTTGTTCTTGTTTTCCGATAATAAGTGTAAAACAACAGAGTATATATAGAGCTAGATCTATGTACATGAAGTCTTTGTACCGTTAATTTTTTTCCTATTTTTTTGATGTTCTCTGTAACTGTATTCAATTATTACTTAGTATGTAAGGTGTCAGCACTACCTGAAGATAATAGGTGTCATGGACATATATTTAATTTGATGTTGCCACTGTTATGTATACTTATGGAATATTTTCTTATTATCACAGTGTTTGATAAAGGTCCTACGACCGAAACGTCACAAATTGGTGAAGTTGCCACAAAAATAAACAAACCGGAACAAAAGTTCTTGTATTGAGTGCTATTGTTTTTCCTTTCAATCTATCCTCAGGATAGGTCATCAGTTTCAAAATACCAGAAAACTCCTTTAATGCATTTTTCCTTGGCAGATTTTTGTGCAGATTTTCTACACGTCTATGGGGAAAACCACTCTACAGAAATGGCAGAATCACACAAAGAATTGACATGCTGCAGATTTTAAAATCCACACAACAGGTCAATTTCCGCATGGAACAAAAAAGTGATTTGTCACTTTGCTGGTACTGTATTACACTGTGGTATTGCCGCAGGCTGGGTCATATAGGCAAACTGTCATTGTGATACGGATATCAAGACATTACAATACACTATGTATTGTACTGCATTTTAAATGGGATCAGACCCCCAAAATTCCTACAGTGGGGAAAAAAAAAGTGGAAAAAAAAAGTATTTTAGAAAATAAAAAATAAAGTTTCAAGTAAAAAAAAAAGTGCTGTTCCTCTTCATCAAGCCATTTACAATGAAAACTAAAATAGACATACTGGGTATCCGTAATGACCGACTCTACAAATATATCACATGATTAGGTAAAAGCCATAAAACTTTTTTTTTTTTAAACGTGGTTCCAGAACAGCCATTTTTTGGTCACCTGACCTCACAAAAAGTATAATATCAAGCAATCAAAAAGTTGCATGTACCCATCATCATCTCATCCCATATTGTTTTCTATGTAGAAGTTGTCTGCAGTGACGTGTGACATCTGTGCAGCAATACCTTCTGTGTGTCAGGGGCAGAGATAGGAAGAATATTTGTGAAAACAATAATTTTTTTCCCATAATCCACATTTTTGCTGTCAACGGTGTAATCCGTGAATTGTGTGACCTGTCAGCTGCCCAGATATAGTAAAAAATATTAATAAAAACTACATCAGAAAACAGTGTCTGTACCACAGATTCCAATAATCTGGGCCTAAAATAGTGTCCATATTTTGTGGGTTTCTGTGACATATACAGTACGCCATTCAAAAACTGTTTCTTTAGGGCAAATTTAATTAATCTGGGCCTAGTGTCCATATTCTGTGTGTGTCCGTAACATATACAGTCCTGCATCCGAAAACTGAGTTTGTATTGCAAATTCCAAAAATCTGGGCCTAATCTATGGTCCATAGTGTGCGGCTTTCTGTGACATATACAGTACGCCATCCAAAAACTGTTTCTTTAGGGCAAATTTAACTAATCTGGGCCTAATATCATGTCCTTATTCTGTGTGTTTCTGTGACATATGCTGTCCTGCATTCGAAAACTGAGTTTCTATAGCAAATTCCAATAATCTGGGCCTAATCTAGTGTCCATAGTGTGTGGTTTTCTGTGACATATACAGTACGCCATCTGAAAACTGTTTCTTTGGGACAGATTTAACTAATCTGTCCCTATTCTGTGTGTTTCCTTGACATATATAGTCCTGCATCCGAAAACTGAGTTTGTATTGCAAATTCCAAAAATCTGGGCATAATCTACAGTCCATAGTGTGTGGCTTTCTGTAACATATAAAGTACGCCATCCAAAAACTGTTTCTTTAGTGCAAATTTAACTAATCTGGGCCTAATATAGTGTCCATATTCCGTGTGTTTCTGTGACATATGCTGTCCTGCATTCGAAAATTGTTTCTTTAGGACAAATTTAACTAATCTGAGCCTAATATAGTGTCCGTATTCTGTGTGTTTCTGTGACATATACTGTCCTGCATCCGAAAACTGAGTTTGTATTGCAAATTCCAAAAATCTGGGCCTAATCTAAAAAAACATCCACCGTACCCAGCTTCATGTCTAACTTAGCTGGGCGGCGCAGGACAACACTGTTCAAGTCGCACAAGTGCGAACAGTTGGTCGGTTGGATTGCTGAAGATAATGCTTCCAGTCGGTTAAACACCACCCTCTCTTCCACCACCTTCTCTGTCCCAGCGCAGCGTCCAAATGTCCATAACACAGTCATTTGAACGCAAGCGCAAATACCCACCCACAGTACATAGCACTAAATGCGCAACTTTCAAAATTACTTACCCTTGAAATGTTGCCATTTAGGCTTGTAGACACTGAGGCCTTCCGCAGCCTGATGTTGGCGGCCGTCCCTCGGTACGCAGTCGCAAGCCGCTACTATTTTTCATGGTGTGCTGTGCCGCCTTACACCAGCATGTGTCCCAGAACATCGCCAGCGTTTTGTCTGAGCGTGTATTTAGTGCTGCTGGTGGCATTATAACAGATAAGCGTATCCGCTTGTCCACTGTCCACTGGCAATGCTGATAAAAATGAACAAGGCGTGGATTGCCCCCGACTTCTCAACTCCACTAGAGGAGAGCTGAGCTGATGCTGAACATAAAGCTAATTTCAATCTATCATTTATAATGTACTCAAATCTACTGTAGTGTATTCCCATGCACCTTTTCCTCTTCCTCCTCATCCAGATTGTATATATCCCCTCCACTCTAATTTTTTTAATAGGGTCAGCTCAACTGCAGGCCCTCAACTCAAATAGTTTTATAGGGTCAACTTAACAGCATGCACTCACATATAATGTTTTGGAGCATCAGCTCACCAGCTGGCCCTCGCCCCTAATGTTTTAGAGCATCAGCTCGCCAGCAGGCACTCGCATATAATGTTTTAGAGCATCAGCTCACCAGCAGGCACTTGCATATAATGTTTTAGAGCATCAGCTCACCAGCAGGCCCTCGTCCCTAATGTTTTACAGGGCCAGCTCAACTGCAGGCCCTTTCATATTATGTTTCACAGGGTAAGCTCACCAGCAGGACCGCAACTCGTGCTGCCTTGCTTTGAAGTAGTAGCCATAGCCGTTTATTAGGCTCTCTCTCTGAAATCAAACAATGATTCCCCATTACTGGTGGTCACCATGTTAGGCGCATAAAAGAACATTTAAAGTTGATAGGGAAGATATCAAAATAGATCGTGGATGTCACAGAGTCGTGCGATCATGCAGAAGTTATCTAGAGTCAACTAAGCGGCAGCAGGGCCTCTCCTCTATAACGTTTCCTAATCCAAAATACAGCAGTGATATTCCCTGTATTTTTTTATTAACAGGGAATCTTAAGAGTCCTGTATTGTTATTTATCGTCACTACCTCCCCTAGTTGGGAGTGGATAATTGTCGAGCGCCTGCTGCCTTCCTTGGACGTTTCTGCTTTAATAACTTGACCCACCCTCTCTGGGTGGTTCACAGTTATAAAAAAAAGTGCCAAGGTAACAACAACCAATCAGATTTCAGCCATTGACCTCCATTGGATGTGGTATCCCTTTCTCAAGCTCCCTCTCAGGCATCGAACCCTGATTCCCAGTTATTCGTGGTCACCATGGTAGGCGCAGAGAAGAACATCGAAAGTTGATAGGGCAGACATCCAAATGAATCGTCGCCGTCACGGGATGTGCGATCGCCTAGAACAGGGGTACACAACTTGCGGCCCTCGATATCATTCTGTGTGGCCCCCAACCATCTAGTGACAGACATGTATGTCTATGTCTTGTGGCTGCTCACATGCATTTTTCATGTATTCTCCCATTAGATGTGAATCCTGGAGGCATAACCAGACATGTATAGTATATACTGTATGTACAATATGCAATAAATACAGTATATCAGTTGGTAATATCCCTTTAACTTTTATTTTTCGGCCCTTGGGATTCCTTCAGTCTGAAAATGTGGCCCCCAACCAGAAAAGGTTGTGTACCCCTGGCCTAGAAGTTATTTAGAGTCAACAAAGTGGCAGCAGGCCCTCACCTACATGTCCAGTCTCAGTAGCCAAGAGTCTGGTCAACACAATCCTCACCATGATGGCACACTAGGTGAACGTTGGGTAATTGCCGTGCGGCTGCTGCCTTCCTTTGATGCTTCTGCTTCAATAACTTGACCCACCCTCTCTGGGTGGTTAAAAAATTAGGAAAAAAAAGTGCCTGTTTTTTTTTTTCATCTATTTTTTCTATGTCCTGGGTTAAAACTTCGAGTTATAGATATCATACGTCCCCTATCTTGGGACTGTATATTAACAGAATTTTTCTCCTACTACAGGAAGATGGGTGCCAAACGGGTGTTCAACATTTTTTTAAATTGTGTCACAGACGCTCTCCACAGAAGAATTTCCTCTCCCACCATAGTTAGACGGATGAATTTTTTTAAATTCATGACTTTCACAGACACACTCTACAGAAGATTTCCTCTCCTACAACAGTTAGGTGGATGAAGGGGGTGTTACTAATATTTTTTATTTTTATTAATGACTTCCACAGACACTCCACAGAAGAGTTGCTCATGTGTGCCAGGCTGCCCAAAGGTAAAGACAAGCTGTCCTAGTTGGGAGGTGTATCGTCTGTGTCCTCCCAGCCATGCTCCAGTGACACCCATGAGATGATACAGTGCCCTGGCTGGACAGTTGGGTACCTGGCCTCTGTTGGTGCAGGAACCCACCCTCTGAGCTACTTGTGGATGACTGGCCTGATAACCGTGGGAATGATTCCTGCTCCTTCTCCTTCCTCCTGTGCCACATCCTCATCCATCAGCACCTGGAGCGTTTTTTTAAGGAGACATAGAAGTGGGATAGTAAGGTTGATGACGGCGTCATCATCACTGGCTATGTTGGTGGAGTACTCAAAGCAGCGCAACACGGCACATGTCCTACATGGGGTAACAAAATCATTTACCGCTATCCATCTAATTAGTTTTACTGATGGTAAGGAGGGACTCTCAGAATTACAGGAGTCACGAGTTAGTATAAGCTTGTGCAACGTTCAGAGTTAGCATCTAGTATGCAATAGCTTCAGAGTTAGTATATAGCATGTCCTCAGTTTAGTATATAGTATGCCATAGGTTCAAGGTTAGTATATAGCATGTCCTCAGTTTAGTATATAGTATGCCATAGGTTCAGAGTTAATATAGCATGTCCATAGTTTAGTATACACTATGCAGTAGGTTCAGAGTTAGTATAGCATGTCCACAGTTTGATATATACTATGCAGTAGGTTCAGAGTTTGTATAGCATGTCCACAGTTTGATATATACTATGCAGTAGGTTCAGAGTTTGTATAGCATGTCCACAGTTTGGTATATACTATGCAGTAGGTTCAGAATTAGTATAGCATGTCCACAGTTTGGTATACACTATGCAGTAGGTTCAGAGTTAGTATAGCATGTCCACAGTTGAGTATACACTATGCAGTAGGTTCACTCTGAGTTCCAGGACATTAATCAGAGCAGGTAACAGGCATATACTTGCGGTTAGTTGGTCCTGGCTAGAAAGCCAGTGGCAAGAAGGTAGACAGTCCTTCACGATGTAGTTAGGCATCCAGGTTTGGATATGTGGACAGAGTCTTCAGATACCATGGAGCTAGCAGGGTGCGCACTCCATTAGTGGAACACCCTGCTTAGCACCTGTCTTCAATTTAAGGGCTGAATGGTAAGTGGGCGGAGTCACAGAAGGCCCGGCGGCCACTGCGTTTCACGCTGGAGCGCAAGCCAGCGTAACAACACAGGCGGTCGCTGCGTTCCACGCTGGAACGCAAGCCAGCGTATCATCGCAGACGGCCGGTGCGTTCCACGCTGGAGCGCAAGCCAGCGTATCGTCACAGGGAGCCGCTGCGGTCCAGGCTGTATTGTTACAGTACCCCCCCCCCCTTTAAGGGACCCCTCCGGGGTACCCCGCTAGGAGAGGATCGGTTGGGAAATCTTCTATGGAACAATCTTTGGAGTCTGGGAGCATGAACGTTTTGCACATCTTCCCAAGAGTCATCCTGGGGACCATACCCCTTCCATCTAACGAGATACTGGATCTTCCCCCGTCTTCTTCTGGAATCAATGAGCTGCTCAACTTCAAACTCTTCTTCTCCTTGGACCTCTATCGGAGGCAAGGGTCGAGGGTCATTTGATGGGAACAGTCTAGGTCTAAACGGCTTCAGAAGTGACACGTGAAATGTGGGATGTACCTGTAATCGAGGAGGAAGAGTGAGTCTCACCGTGTTGGGGTTAATAATCCTTTCTATCGGAAAAGGACCCAGGAATTGTCTTCCCAATTTCTTGGAAGGTACCCCCAACCAAAGGTTTTTTGTTGATAACCAAACCGAGTCCCCGACCTGGTAGGGAGGACTTTCTCTCCTATGACGGTCGTAGTAACTCTTCTGTCTTTCTTTTGCCCGTTGAAGGTTGTCTTTTAGCGTCTTAAGGGTAGTTTGCAAAGTGGTCAGATAATCGTCTGTGGCTGGAACGTTTGTGGGAAGGCTGGTTTGAGGAAGAGACCTAGGGTGAAATCCGTAATTAGCAAAGAATGGAGTATGTAATGTGGAGAAATTTGTAGAATTATTATAGGCGAATTCAGCGAGAGGAAGTAGGCCCTCCCAGTCATCCTGGAGAAATGAGCAGTGACATCTGAGAAACTGTTCCAGACACTGATTCACCCTTTCAGTCTGCCCATTAGTTTGGGGGTGATAGGCGGTAGACATTCTGTGGTCGATTTGAAGTCTGGAACAAAGTGCTCTCCAGAATTTGGATACGAATTGCGAACCCCTGTCTGATATGACCTGGCTAGGAATTCCATGTAACTTAATAATATTAGACAGGAATACCACGGCCGTGTCCTTGGAGGAGGGTAACTTCTTGAGGGGCACGAAGTGTGCCATTTTAGTCAGCAAATCCACTACCACCATGATGGTGTTGTTTCCTCTGGAAAGGGGAAGTTCAACTATGAAATCCATCGAGACCCATTCCCAGGGTCTGTTGGCGATGGGAAGACTCATTAGGAGACCATAAGGTCGGTTCCTGTCAGTTTTACATGAGGCACAGGTCTCGCACGTGGAAACGTATTCCTCAATTTGTTTGGTCATCTTTGGCCACCAGAAGTTCCTGCGTATCAGGGTTGTGGTTTTAGCAATGCCGGGATGTCCCGCGAGGGGTAAATCATGGCAAAGTTTGATCACCTGATTGGTGAGGGATGGTGGTATATACAGTTGGCTGTCCTTGTAAAGGAGACCCTGTTGATTCTGCGAAAGACCAGGGGGGGGTATTAGCATGGTCATTAATTAGAGCATCCTTGAGCTGGGTTTCCAACGTTATGGTGGCAAGCACGAGTTTCTTCGGTGGAATGATCCATTTGGGGGCCGTGTCTGAGGTGCAAATTTCAGCCAGTCGTGACAAGGCGTCGGCCTTCCCATTTTTTGAGCCTGGTCGGTATGTAATTTGGAAGTTAAACCTGTCAAAAAAAAAAACTCCACCGTACTTGACGGCCTGATAATGTTTTATTGGTTTTCAGGTATTGTAGATTACGGTGATCCGTATAAATTGTGATGGGGTGTATTGATCCTTCTAGTAAATGCCTCCAATTTTCCAGGGAGCATTTTATGGCGAGGAGTTCCTTTTCGCCTATGGGGTAATTGAATTTGGCGGTATTTAGCGTCCGGGAGTAGAAGCCGATAGGATGTAACGGAGTTGAAAAAGAGCTTCGCTGGGACAGAACAGCTCCTATGGCTGCCTGGGATGCATCTACTTCCAGCACGTAGTGATGGTTCGGATTTGGGAGAGTCAGTATCGGTGCCTTAGTGAACCTGTTCTTTAACCACTTCAACCCCGCTAGCTGAAACCCCCTTCATGACCAGAGCACTTTTTACACTTCGGCACTACACTACTTTCACCGTTTATCGCTCGGTCATGCAACTTACCACCCAAATGAATTTTACTTCCTTTTCTTCTCGCTAATAGAGCTTTCATTGGGTGGTATTTTATTGCTGCTGACATTTTTACTTTTTTTGTTATTAATCGAAATGTAACGATTTTTTTGCAAAAAAATGACATTTTTCACTTTCAGCTGTAAAATTTTGCAAAAAAAACGACATCCATATATAAATTTTTCGCTAAATTTATAGTTCTACATGTCTTTGATAAAAAAAAATGTTTGGGCAAAAAAAAATGGTTTGGGTAAAAGTTATAGCGTTTACAAACTATGGTACAAAAATGTGAATTTCCGCTTTTTGAAGCAGCTCTGACTTTCTGAGCACCTGTCATGATTCCTGAGGTTCTACAATGCCCAGACAGTAGAAAAACCCCACAAATGACCCCATTTCGGAAAGTAGACACCCTAAGGTATTCGCTGATGGGCATAGTGAGTTCATCGAACTTTTTATTTTTTGTCACAAGTTAGCGGAAAATTTGGCGTTCCATTTTACATATAACCATGCTGGGTGAGAGAAATATCTTGGCAAAATATAACTTTTCCCATTTTTTTATACAAAGTTGGCATTTGACCAAGATATTTATCTCACCCAGCATGGGTATATGTAAAATGACACCCCAAAACACATTGCCCAACTTCTCCTGAGTACGGCGATACCACATGTGTGACACTTTTTTGCAGCCTAGATGCGCAAAGGGGCCCAAATTCCTTTTAGGAGGGCATTTTTAGACATTTGGATCCCAGACTTCTTCTCACACTTTCGGGCCCCTAAAAAGCCAGGGCAGTATAAATACCCCACATGTGACCCCACTTTGGAAAGAAGACACCCCAAGGTATTCAATGAGGGGCCTGACGAGTTCCTATAATTTTTATTTTTTTGCATAAGTTAGCGGATATTGATTTTTTTTGTTTTTTTCTCACAAAGTCTCACTTTCCGCTAACTTAGGACAAAAATTTCAATCTTTCATGGACTCAATATGCCCCTCAGCGAATACCTTGGGGTGTCTTCTTTCCGAAATGAGGTCACATGTGGGGTATTTATACTGCCCTGGCTTTTTAGGGGCCCTAAAGCGTGAGAAGAAGTCTGGAATATAAATGTCTAAAAATGTTTACGCATTTGGATTCCGTGAGGGGTATGGTGAGTTCATGTGAGATTTTATTTTTTGACACAAGTTAGTGGAATATGAGACTTTGTAAGAAAAAACAAAAACAAAAACAAACAAAAAATTTCCGCTAACTTGTGCCAAAAAAATTGTCTGAATGGAGCCTTACCAGGGGGGTGATCAATGACAGGGGGGTGATCAATGACAGGGGGGTGATCAATGACAGGGGGGTGATATATACACCCATATAGACTCCCTGATCACCCCCCTGTCATTGATCACCCCCCTGGTAAGGCTCCATTCAGACGTCCGTATAATTTTTACAGATCCATGGATCGGATCCGCAAAACACATGCGGACATCTGAATGGAGCCTTACAGAGGGGTTATCAATGACAGGGGGTGATCACCCTGATCACCCCCCTGTCACTGATCACCCCCCCGGTAAGGCTCCATTCAGACGTCCGCATGATTTTTACGGATCCATGGATACATGGATCGGATCCACAAAACACATGCGGACGTCTGAATGGAGCCTTACAGGGGGGTTATCAATGACAGGGGGTGATCAGGGTGATCACCCCCCTGTCACTGATCACCCCCCCTGTAAGGCTCCATTCAGACGTCCGCATGATTTTTACGGATCCATGGATACATGGATCGGATCCACAAAACACATGCGGACGTCTGAATGGAGCCTTACAGGGGGGTGATCAATGACAGGGGGTGATCAGGGTGATCACCCCCCTGTCACTGATCACCCCCCCTGTAAGGCTCCATTCAGACATCCGCATGATTTTTACGGATCCATGGATACATGGATCGGATCCACAAAACACATGCGGACGTCTGAATGGAGCCTTACAGGGGGTGATCAATGACAGGGGGGTGATCAGGGAGTGTATATGGGTGATCACCCGCCTGTCATTGATCACCCCCCTGTAAGGCTCCATTCAGACGTCTGCATGTGTTTTGCGGATCCGATCCATGTATCCATGGATCCGTAAAAATCATGCAGACGTCTGAATGGAGCCTGACAGGGGGGTGATCAATGACAGGGGGTGATCAGGGAGTGTATATGGGTGATCACCCGCCTGTCATTGATCACCCCCCTGTAAGGCTCCATTCAGACGTCCGCATGTGTTTTGCGGATCCGATCCATGTATCCATGGATCCGTAAAAATCATGCGGACGTCTGAATGGAGCCTTACAGGGGGGTGATCAATGACAGGGGGTGATCAGGGAGTGTATATGGGTGATCACCCGCCTGTCATTGATCACCCCCCTGTAAGGCTCCATTCAGACGTCTGCATGTGTTTTGCGGATCCGATCCATGTATCCATGGATCCGTAAAAATCATGCAGACGTCTGAATGGAGCCTGACAGGGGGGTGATCAATGACAGGGGGGTGATCAATGACAGGGGGTGATCAGGGAGTGTATATGGGTGATCACCCGCCTGTCATTGATCACCCCCCTGTAAGGCTCCATTCAGACGTCCGCATGTGTTTTGCGGATCCGATCCATGTATCCGTGGATCCGTAAAAATCATACGGACGTCTGAACGGAGCCTGACAGGGGGGTGATCAATGACAGGGGGGTGATCAGGGAGTTTATATGGGGTGATCATGGGTGATCAGGGGTTCATAAAGGGTTAATAAGTGACGGGGGGGGTGTAGTGTAGTGTAGTGTTTGGTGCGACTTTACTGACCTACCTGTGTCCTCTGGTGGTCGATCCTAACAAAAGGGACCACCAGAGGACCAGGTAGGAGGTATATTAGACGCTGTTATGAAAACAGCGTCTAATATACCTGTTAGGGGTTAAAAAATTCGGATCTCCAGCCTGCCAGCGAGCGATCGCCGCTGGCAGGCTGGAGATCCACTTGCTTACCTTCCGTTCCTGTGAGCGCGCGCGCCTGTGTGCACGCGTTCACAGGAAATCCCGGCCCTCGCGAGATGACGCATATATGCGTGACTCTGCGCAGGGCTGCCACCTCCAGACCGCATATCTGCGTTAGGCGGTCCGGAGGTGGTTAATAACTCAAACGCTGATTGGGCGTCCTTGGACCAAACGAACTTTGTGTTGACAATAGTTAAACGGGTTAGTGGCTTAGTGGTAGTGGAGAAATCCTTAATAAATTTCCTATAGAAGTTTGAGAACCCCAGGAACCGTTGAAGAGCTTTCCTGGAATCCGGAATCGGACAATTTTGGATGCAAGTGATTTTTGAGGGATCCATCTGGATACCTTTGGGTGAAATTATGTATCCGAGAAAGGGAAGAGAGGTAGTCTCGAATACACATTTTTCCTGTTTGATGTATAAACGATGAACACTTAACCGTGCGAGAACCCAACGGACATGTTTCCTGTGATCGTGTAAGTTATCAGAATACACTAGTATATCATCAAGATAGATGATTACACATACGTCCAGTAGATCCCTAAAGATGTCGTTAATAAAATTTTGGAATGTGGCAGGGGCATTGCACAACCCGAAGGGCATCACTGTATACTCGAAGAGTCCATACCGAGTGCGGAAAGCTGTCTTCCATTCATCCCCTTTTCTGATCCTAATTAAGTTGTATGCGCCTCTCAAATCCAGCTTGGTGTAGATTGTTGCTGTTTGTAATCTTTCTATGAGTTCGGATATTAGCGGCAAGGGGTAGCGATTTTTGATTGTTACTTTGTTCAAGGCTCTGTAATCTATAATGGGCCTTAAGCTTGAATCTTTGTTTCTCACGAAGAACATCCCTGCTGCTGCCGGGGAGGTTGAAGGCTGAATAAAACCTTTTCGTAAGTTCTCTTCTAGGTACTGTTTGAGGTGAACAAGTTCTGGTTGTGCCAATGGATAAATTCTACCCGTGGGTATCTCACTACCCGGCAGCAAGTCTATGGGGCAATCGTAAGATCTATGGGGCGGAAGAGATTCCGCCTTCTTTGCGCTGAACATCTCAGCAAAGTCTGCGTATTGGCTGGGGACCTGGTTCACTCCCACGTGCATGAGAGATTTAAGGGGAAAACAGGTCTCCATACAATAAGGTGACGTGAACTGAACTCTCCCCTGTTTAAATAGGAGGGTTGGCTGGTGTATTTGCAACCCAAGAATCACGGGAAACAATGGAGAGTGTATGATATCAAGGGATAAGAATTCTATGTGGTTATTTTCACATGTCACCATGAGGGGTTGAGTCTGACTGTGGATAGAACTAGAAGTGGTACCGTCAATGAAACTCACGGATATCGGAACGTTTTTTCTCATGTGGGAAATTTTATTTCGCTCGACCAGATGCGTGTCGATAAAATTCCCCGAAGCTCCCGTGTCCACCATGGCTTCAACGGTAATACGGTTTTGGTCCCACTGTAAGGTGAGAGACGTGTAAATGTAACCACCAGTACTATTTTTTGTACTGCCTATGGTACAAGACGTGCCGCTCTTACCTTCGCACTTCTTACGTATCGCGGGACATCCGTCAATGGTATGGTCAGCAGACACACAGTATAGACAGAGCTTGAGGTTACGTCTCTGGGCTTTCTCTCTCTCGGTCAGAGGTCCTCGGATCGCCCCAATCTCCATCATCTCTACAGCAGGACCCTGGCAGAACGGTCTTGGGTTGGGTGTGAAGCCTGAGACTCTCTCGGCTCTGCGTTCCCTCAGCCGTCTGTCAATGGTGGTGGCCTTCTGCATCAAGGCATTAAGTGTAAGTGGTAATTCTCCTCGGGCTAATTCGTCCTTCAGGGCCTCAGAAAGACCTAGGCGGAACTGATTCCTGAGAGTGATATCATTCCATTCAGTCTCCCAGGCCCAGCGAGTGTATTCCGCAATAAAGTCTTCTACAGGTTGTTTCCCTTGTTTAAGGCTGCGTATAGCGGTCTCAGCGGTCAGCTGTTTACTATGGTCCTCGTAGAGAAGGGCCATTTTTTCAAGGAACAGAGGACAGGATTCCAGGACTGGGTCTTCTTTTTCTAAATAAGTATTGGCCCATGCTCTGGGCTCCCCCCTGAGGTATGAGATCATGGTAAGTACTTTTGATCTGTCAGTTGGGTATGTCCGGGGCTGCATCTCAAACATTAATTTGCATGCGTTCAGGAAATCCCTGAACTGTCTTCGGTCACCCGAGAATAACTCAGATGGGCTTACTTTGGGTTCAGGTCCATCACGGTGGTGTCCTGGCCCCTGAGTGACAAGTTGCCGTAGTGCCTGGTTTTCTAGCTGGAGATGTTGTACAGTCACATTGAGGGTCTCCACCCTCTTAGAGAGGGTGACGAGGTGACCTGCAACCTCCGCTGGATCCATCTTGGTTCCACTAATATGTAACGCACCTAGTTGATCAGTTAGGATCTCAACTGCAGAAGCAATGGACATCCACTATTATCCCACCACCCTTGTGTTTGGCTGTGGGATTCGCGGTTACTCAGTATGTACCCCAGGCGACACTCTCAGTCTTAGGCGGAGAGTTTGGGGTAACAAAATCATTTACCGCTATTCATCTAATTAGTTTTACTGATGGTAAGGAGGGACTCACAGAATTACAGGAGTCACGAGTTAGTATAAGCTTGTGCAACGTTCAGAGTTAGCATCTAGTATGCAATAGCTTCAGAGTTAGTATATAGCATGTCCTCAGTTTAGTATATAGTATGCCATAGGTTCAAGGTTAGTATATAGCATGTCCTCAGTTTAGTATATAGTATGCCATAGGTTCAGAGTTAATATAGCATGTCCATAGTTTAGTATACACTATGCAGTAGGTTCACAGTTAGCATAGCATGTCCACAGTTTGATATATACTATGCAGTAGGTTCAGAGTTAGTATAGCATGTCCACAGTTTGATATATACTATGCAGTAGGTTCAGAGTTTGTATAGCATGTCCACAGTTTGGTATATACTATGCAGTAGGTTCAGAGTTAGTATAGCATGTCCACAGTTTGGTATACACTATGCAGTAGGTTCAGAGTTAGTATAGCATGTCCACAGTTTAGTATACACTATGCAGTAGGTTCACTCTGAGTTCCAGGACATTAATCAGAGCAGGTAACAGGCATATACTTGCGGTTGGTTGGTCCTGGCTAGAAAGCCAGTGGCAAGAAGGTAGACAGTCTTTCACGATGTAGTTAGGCATCCAGGTTTGGATATGTGGACAGAGTCTTCAGATACCATGGAGCTAGCAGGGTGCGCACTCCATGGTAAGCGAGCCAGTGTATCATCGCAGACGGCCGGTGCGTTCCACGCTGGAGCGCAAGCCAGCGTATCGTCACAGGGAGCCGCTGCGGTCCAGGCTGTATTGTTACAAAACCTCACACTAATGCATTATGGGGAGGAATTTAAAGGGATGCAATCAGTCCAACTACATGACAGCTGAGAGAGGCTAACGAGATGAGGAACTGAAAACCAAAACAAAGAAAGCTCAAGGAGGAGGTTCTGAAAGGCATCTGTCAGAGCTTCTCAGATGTCTGGTGGTGACAGTACACCTCCCTCTACGAGTGGATTCCGGAAACTCAGAGCCCACCTTCTCAGGATGGGACCTATGGAAAGCCCTGATGAGACGAGTGGCCTTAATGTCCGTCACTGGGACCCACATCCTCTCCTCAGGACCATAACCCTCCCAATGAACGAGGTACTGGAGAGAACCACGGAAAACACGAGAATCCACAATCCTAGAGACCTGAAATTCAAGATTACCATCAACCATAATCGGAGGAGGAGGCAAAGGCGAGGGTACAATGGGTTGAACATAAGGTTTTAATAAGGACTTATGAAAAACATTATGGATCTTCGAAGTCTGAGGAAGATCAAGATGGTAGGCAACAGGATTGATGACAGACAGAATTTTGTAAGGCCCAATAAACTTAGGACCCAACTTCCAGGAGGGAACCTTCAATTTGATATTCTTGGTAGACAACCACACCAGATCACCAACATTCAGGTCCGGACCAGGCACACGTCTCTTATCTGCAACACGCTTATATCTCTCACTCATGCTCTTTAGATTATCCTGAATCTTTTGCCAAATAGATGACAAAGACGAGGAGAATCTGTCCTCATCAGGTAAACCAGAAGACCCCTCTCCCGAGAATGTCCCAAACTGCGGATGAAACCCATATGCACCAAAAAATTGTGACTTATCAGAGGACTCCTGACGACGGTTATTTAAAGCAAACTCAGCAAGGGACAAAAAAGAACACCAATCCTCCTGATTCTCCGCCACAAAACAGCACAGATTCTGATTGACGCGCTCTGTCTGGCCATTCGACTGCGGGTGGAAAGCAGTAGAGAATGACAACCAAACCCCCAAGCGAGAACAGAAAGCCTTCCAGAATCTGGAAACAAACTGTGTGCCCCTATCAGAGACTATGTCTGAAGGAATACCATGCAATTTGACAATGTGATCAATAAATGCCTGCACCAGCGTCTTAGCATTGGGCAAACCAGGAAAAGGGATGAAATGCACCATTTTGCTAAAACGGTCCACCACCACCAGAATCACAGTCTTCCCCGAGGAACGAGGCAGGTCCGTTATGAAGTCCATGGACAGATGTGTCCAAGGACGGGAAGGAATGGGTAAGGGAAGGAGAGGCCGTGAATGAGGGACTTTGGCACGAGCGGAAGTCTCGCAGGCTGCCACAAAACCCTCAACCGACTTACGAAGCGCAGGCCACCAGAATCTCCGAGCGATGAGATCCACTGTGGCTCTTGCCCCCGGGTGCCCAGCAAGGACAGTATCGTGGTGTTCCTTAAAAATCTTGTGTCTTAAAGCGAGAGGCACAAACAACCTCCCAGGAGGACAAAGATCAGGAGCCTCTGACTGGGCTACCTGCACCTATACCTCCAATTCAGGATAAAGCGCAGAGACCACCACACCTTCAGCCAAAATGGGACCCGGGTCTTCAAAATTCCCACCTCCCGGAAAACAACGTGACAGGGCATCTGCCTTCACATTCTTAACCCCAGGGAGGAACGTGACAACAAAATTAAACCTTGAAAAGAACAAAGACCATATGGCCTGTCTCGGGTTCAGACGCTTGGCTGACTCCAAGTAGGCCAGATTTTTATGGTCAGTAAACACGGTAATAGGGTGTCTGGCTCCCTCTAGCCAATGGCGCCATTCCTCAAAAGCCAACTTGATGGCCAACAATTCCCTATCTCCCACATCGTAATTCTCTCTGCGGAGGAGAGTTTCTTCGAGAAAAAGGCACACGGTCGCCATTTGGCAGGAGAGGAACCGTGAGACAAGACCTCACCCACACCCACCTCAGAAGCATCAACCTCAACTATGAAGGGTAGAGAAATATCAGGTTGTACCAAGATGGGAGCGGAAGCAAAACTCTCCTTGATATTAGAAAAGGCCTTACGCGCCTCTACCGACCAGGAAGAAAAATCTACCCCCTTTCTGGTCATATCAGTGAGTGGTTTAACAACAGAGGAATAATTCAAAATAAACTTCCTGTAATAATTGGCAAAGCCCAAAAAACGCTTCAGCGCCTTCTGATTCTCAGGAAGCTGCCACTCAAGCACAGCGCGGACCTTCTCGGGGTCCATGCGAACACCAGAAGCGGAGATAAGAAACCCCAGAAATTGAATTTCTGGAACCGCAAACACACATTTTTCCAGTTTCGCATATAATTTATTCTCCCGCAGGATGAGCAAGACCTGACGTAAGTGTTCCTTATGAGTTTTGAAATCAGGAGAAAAAAATCAAAATGTCATCCAAATACACTAATACAAATTTTCCCATTAAATGATAAAAAATGCTGTTCACGAAATGCTGAAAAACGGCTGGGGCATTCATCAAACCAAAAGGCATAACCAAATTCTCAAAATGGCCCTCAGGGGTATTGAAGGCCGTCTTCCATTCGTCTCTTTTTCTGACCCTGACCAGGTTGTATGCCCCTCTTAGATCTAATTTGGAAAAGACTTTAGCCCCAACAATCTGGTTAAACAGGTCCGGGATCAGAGGAAGCGGATAAGGGTCACGAATAGTGATACTGTTCAGCTCCCTGAAATCCAGACAAGGTCTTAAAGAACCATCTTTTTTCTTAACAAAGAAAAAAACAGCGGCAACAGGTGACTTCGAGGGTCGTATGTGTCCTTTTCTCAGACTCTTAGAGATATAAGCACGCATAGCGACCGTTTCAGGTTGGGAAAGATTGTATAAACGAGATTTAGGCAGCTTGGCGCCTAGGATAAGATTAATAGGGCAATCGTACTCCCTGTGCGGGGGCAAATCCTGAACTCCACTCTCAGAGAAAACATCCGAAAATTCAGAGAGAAAAGATGGTACAGTCTTAGTAGAAACCTCAGAAACAGATGCCGTGAGGCAATTCTCTCTGCAAAAGTCACTCCGACTATTTATTTGCCTCGCTTGCCAATCAATGGTGGGGTTATGTTTAGTGAGCCAGGGTAGCCCCAACACAAGAGGAGTAGGCAATCCGCTAAGGACGAAACATGACACATCCTCAACATGAGCATCACTCACAATTAAACGGATATTGTGAACTATGCCCTTTAATGATTTCTGAGAAAGTGGAGCGGAATCAATAGCAAAAACAGGAATATCCTTTCCCAAAGTACATACCTGGAAACCATGAGTTATCGCAAATTGATTATCAATGAGATTGACAGCTGCTCCACTATCTACAAAAATCTCACAAAAAATGTTCTTGCTCTCTAGCGCCACCTTGGCAGGCAGGACAAAACGGGAACTACAAGCAAACGGAAAACCTTCAATTTCCGCCTCAACCCTGCCAATAGTAACAGATAGAACATTTTTAAAAGATTTTTTTCCTTTTTGTTTCTTTATTACTCCCAAAAAACTGCCTGAATCTCCTAGAGGGACAAACTTTTTCCAAATGATTTATACCTCCACAACAAAAACAAACCTTCCCATGCGGGCTGAATCTTCTATTGTCAGAGGCAATCAACCCCAGCTGCATGGGCTCCTGCTCAGAAGGGGCTGACAGCGGCTGAGACCCCTGCGCACAGAATGAGACCGCTGCACTGTCCTGGGATTGAGTATGACAGGAAGGAGTGCTCTCTCCTCTCTCTCAAAGACGCCTGTCAATACGAATGGGCTGAGACATAGCAGAGTCCAAGGAGATAGGCCTCTCATGAAAGGCAAATGCATCTTTCAATCCCTCTGAAAGACCATGGCAAAACTGACTTCGGAGTGCAGCATCATTCCAACCGGTATCAGCTGCCCATCTCCGAAATTCTGAGCAGTATATCTCTGCGGATTGTTTACCCTGGCATAACAGACGTAGTCTAGATTCAGCCAAAGCAATACGATCCGGATCATCAAATATCTGACCCAGGGCTAAAAAGAATTCATCCACTGAACGGAGGGGCCGTGCCCCCACCGGCAGCAAAAAGGCCCACGACTGAGCGTTACCCCAGAGCAGCGATATAATGATCCCCACCCTCTGTTCCTAATCACCAGAGGAATGGGGAAGAAGGCGAAAATGGAGTTTGCAAGCCTCTCTAAAATGCACAAAATTCTCACTACCCCCGGAGAACGTATCCGGGAGCGAGATCTTAGGCTCAGAACAAACTCCATGAACGCAAGCTGAACCGGTCACTTGAAACTGAGAAAGAGTCTTACGGAGATCAGCTACCTCCAATGAAAGACCCTGGAAGCGTTCAGTCAAAAGTGAAACCGGATCCATGCTTGAGACGGTTTTGGCGGTTTATAATGTCACGGAAGGTGTACAGGAAACAAGACAACACAAAATGAATATATGACTCACTGGATCCAAAACTAAGGAACAAAAAGGGAGACCCCTGCATCAGACCTGGCACTCTCCCTGACTGCTCAGCCTATGCGAAAATCCCAATGGTAGATGATCGCATATCCTCGTACCTCGACGGTATAACACCTGAACACCCTATAATAGTGAGGGGACACGACCACCGGCTCCCTACACTAGACACGGAGGGAGTCAGGGATCCAGCAAACAGAAAATCACAAATGAATGTACAACACTTATCTTGCAGAAGACTGGGAAATAGGATCAGCATGCACACACACTCCAGGAAGTTGTATAAACCGCACACTAATGCATTATGGGGAGGAATTTAAAGGGATGCAATCAGTCCAACTACATGACAGCTGAGAGAGGCTAACGAGATGAGGAACTGAAAACCAAAACAAAGGAAGCTCAAGGAGGAGGTTCTGAAAGGCATCTGTCAGAGCTTCTCAGATCTCTGGTGGTGACATTTCCAGGCCCAGTTACGGTTCCCCTTCCCTCCTGTGTTCAGTGTGGTGATTCACCCCCACACTGATCGCGACACAGCCACCACTACATTTACCCAGTGGGCAGTTAGGGAGATAAAATGTCCTTTATCGTACTTACTGTTCCATGTGTAGATGGTTATGTGGACCTTGCCACTGATGATGCCACTGAGTGTGAACGTACGGGTATGATCATTTCTTTGCTTAAGGATGATGCACATTCTTGGTATTTTTTTTCCGTGGAGATCTATTGCTCTGAATTTAGGAGATGGGCTATGGATACAGAGTGGACTGATCCTGCTCTCCGTAGCCAGTTCTGTCAGGGTCTATTTGAGAGGCTCCAGGACGGGTTGGCCTTTCATGAAAAACCTGAGTCATTGGAAGCAGCCATGTCCCTTGCTTTACGTCTGGATATACGCCTGAGGGGGAGATCTAAGAGTCCTCATCCTCAGGATGTACTGTCAAATAAGGTAGTGGCTTCCTTTGACACTTATGGTAAACAGACACTTGTGGTTACGCGTTGTGATGAGTTGGGGGGGAGTGCTACTCCTGGGACTGCTGGTAAGTGCTCTGGTCATATGAAGGGAGTCCGTTTTTATTGTGGAAAGAAGGGACATTTCATGAATATTTGTCTGTACATTCAGTGTCAAGGAGTAAACAAAAAAAAACCACTTACGGTAATCCCAAAATTACTATTGGTGGTGTGGGTGGGGAGCAAGAAAACGTACTTTTGTCATTTACTGCTAGTACCCAATTTCTCTTGTCTGCCAAGGTGGCGCTAAAGTCCAAAACGGTGAAAATCAAGGTATTTATTGACAGTGGGGCTGGGGTTAATCTGATTGATGGACAGTTTGTTCGTATTTATGGGTTGACTACTAGTGCACTAGAGAGAAGCATTTCTGTCTTTGCAATTGATTCTGCACCTCTTACCCCAAAAAGCCTGTTGCAGGTGGTAAAAGACATCCATTTAAGAGTGGGTGATTTCCACCAGGAATTTGTCTCGTGTTATGTGTTGGAGGGCCTGCCTGCTCTGATGGTTTTGGGCTTACCATGGTTAAGTAAACATAACCCTACCATCGACTGGCAAGCGAGACAGATTCTCGATTGGAATGATTTTTGCATGGGCAACTGTCTTAATGCGTCTTTCTCTGGTCACCACTAAAACTGTACCCTCGTTCATTTCTGTATTTTCTGATGTGTTTTCCAAGAGTGGTAACCAGGAGTTACCCCCGCATCGGGAGTATGATTGTCCTGTCAATCTTATTTCTGGCGCTAAACTGCCCAAATCTCGGTTGTATAATTTTTTTGAGCCTAAAAGAAAGGCTATGTGAGAGTATATCACGAGAGCTTGGCGAAGGTCATAAAAGACCATCCAAATCCCCAGTGGCTGCTTGGTTGTTCTTTGTAAAAAAAAAATATGATACCCTTAGACCATGTCTGGATTTCCGTGAGCTCAACCGTATTTCCGTCCGTGATCCCTACCCCCTTCCTTTGATTCCGGATTTGTTTAGTCAGATTGTCTGTGCCAAGGTGTTCTCTAAATTGGATCCGAGGGGGGCATATAATCTGGTATGGATCCGCATTTAATACCCGAGGGTCATTTTGAAAACCTGGTCATGCCCTTTGGGTTAAACAACGCTCCAGCGTTTTTTCAAAACTTTATCAATGACATCTTTCATCATCTGGATGACATACAAATTTATTCTCTAGACATGGAGACTCATAAGGATCATGTGAGACAGGTGTTATGGATCCTAAGAGAGAATAAATTGTATGCGAAGATGGAAAAGTGTGTTTTTTGCTGTTCAGGAAGTGCAATTCCTGGGTTACCTGCTCTCACCCTCAGGTTTCATATGGATCCTGACAAAGTCAGTGCGGTGTTGGACTAGGATAGACCCGAAAATCTGAAAGCACTAATGCGGTTTTTGGGATTCACCAACCACTACCGTAAATTAATCTTGAACTATTCAACTGTGGTTAAACCTTTAACAGACATGACTAGGAAGGGGGTCGATTTCTCTGTTCGGTCTGAGGCGGCATTACAAGCCTTTTCTGCTTTGAAGGAATGTTTTGCTTCAGCCGCTATTCTGGTGTAACCGGGCGTGTCTCAGCCATTCATTGTAGAGGTTGAAGCATTTGAGGTAGGGGTGGGAACAGTTCTGTCGCAAGGTCCTTCACCTAGTTAATGGCACCCATGTGCTTTTTTCTCAAAAAAACTTTCGACTGCTTAAAGAAATTATGACGTGAGTAATAGGGAATTGCTGGCCATTAAGTTGGAAGAATGGCACTATTGGTCGGAAGGAGCAATTCATCCTATCACGGTAATTTCTAATCCCATAAATCTGGCTTACCTTGAGTTGGCTAAATGACTGAATCCAAGGCAGGCCAGATGGTTGCTGTTTTTCACCAGATTTAACTTCATTGTCACCTACCGCCCTGGGGTTAAGAACATCAAGGTGAATGCTTTGTACTACAGTTTTCCTGGGGGGGGGGGGGGGGGGGGGTTGATTCTAAAGATCCTAGTCCTATTTTGTCTGAAGGGGTAGTCATATTTTCTCTATATCCTGATCTTGAGGCTAAGGTGTTGGAGGCCCAAGATGATGCTCCAGACTCTTGTCCACCAGGGAAATTGTTTATTCCTTCAGACCTACATCATAAGGTATTTTAGGAACATCACTGTACTGTCTTGGTTGGTTGGACACCCTGGGAGTAGATCCACTGTCGATCTTATCTTGCGCAGATTTTGGTGGCCAGGGCTGCCTAAGTGTGTTGAGGACTGTGTCAGCCTGTTGTACCTGTGCTCATGCTAAGGTGACACACAGGGGCGTAGCTAAAGGCTCACTGGCCCTGGTGCAAGAGTTCAGCTTGGGCCCCCATTCCCTTAGTGCTTGCTGGCAAGGGGCAGGGTAGCAGGTAGCCTTCCTGCTGCCAGAGGCAAACATTAAAAGGGCACCCCCTCATGCCAAATACTTTGACCTAACCGCTTCCCTCCAACCAGAGGTGTAAATTGACCTGCATGCACTTTCTATAATGCCAGTGTCTTATGTGGCACAAGGGTTTTGGGCCCCCTCAGGCTCCTGGGCTTGGTAGCAACTGCTACCTCTGCACCCCCTATAGCTACGCCCCTGGTGACACATACTCGCCTTCGGGATCTCTTCTTCCATTACCCATCCCATCCAGACCTTGGACGCATTTGGAAAAAACGTGATCCTGGTGGTACTTGATCGGTTTAGCAAAATGGTGCATTTTCTTTTTGCATTGCCTGCTCTACGTAATGCCAAGACTCTTGCCCAGGTTTTTATCAATAACATTGTGAAACTACATGGCATTCCCTCTGATATGGTGTCTGATCGGGGGACTCAGCTTGTTTCCAGATTCTGGAAAGCGTTCTGTACTCGACTGGGGGTACAATTGTCCTTTTCTTCGGCTTTTCATCCTCAGTCGAACGGACAGATGGAACGCATCAATCAGAATATGGAGACTTGAGATGTTTTGTTTCGGAGATCCAGGAGGAGTGGTCTTCATTCTTGTCGTTAGCTGAGTTTTCCATTAATAACCGTAGACAGGAGTCCACTGATAAGATGGTGTTTTTTGGTGCATATGGATTCCATCCACAGTTTGGGACATTTTCTGGTTATCAAACTTCCGGTATTTCTGAGGTGGAATGATTTTCCTCTTTGTTTTCAATTTGGAGGAAAATTCTAAATAACCTGAAAAAGACGGTCAACATGTACAGTATAAGCGTGTGGCTCACAGGAGACGTATGAATGGTCAAGACCTGAGAGTGGGTGATTCTGCGTGGATTTCCACAAGAAACATTAAGCTTAAGGTACCTTCCTGGACGTTGGGCCCAAGATTTATTGGTCCATATAAGATCACTGTCATTGTTAACCCTGTACCCTTCCGTCTTGAACTTCCTCAGGCTTTGAAAATTGAAAAAACCTGTTGAGCCGCCCTCCTTGCCTCTGCTCCTGTCATGGTGGACGGTAATTTAGAATTTCAAATCAGGAGGATTGTGGACTCCCAAGTTCTCCGTAGATCCCTCCAGTATCTCGCCCACTGGAAGGGTTATGGACCAGTGGAGAGGATGTGGGTTCCTGCGGCCGATGTTAATGCGAATGGTCTGGTGAAGGCTTTTCACAGAGCCCATCCTGATAAGGTCGGTCCTGGGTGCCTGGAGGTTACCCGTAAAAGGGAGGGGGGGGGGGCACTGTCATGGTCCCTCAGGTGACTGATGTCAGGAAATTAAGGAGATTGGCTGAGCATGGAAGAATCTAACAACCTCCTTGATTTCTCTTGATTTAGTGTTGATAGGGTTAATTACCACTTTCCTTTTCTCAGCTGTTGCTCAGTGGTCATCACTTCTACCCTTTATAGTCTCACCCCACCCTTCTGACTATGCGGTTGATAGCTTCATTTGGGTTTGGCTGAGCTGGTGTGAGATCCTCTTTGGTGTTCCTTTTCTTCCATCTCTACAGAAGTTAAGTGTCACATTTGTTTGTATTTGTTATATTCCCTGTTGTATCTGGGCCTGAGACAGACTTCCATTTGTCCATCTGGGGAGGAATAGGTTGTCTCTGGTCCTATACTTATTCCAGGGCCTTATAGGGAAATCAGGGCCTAGGTATACTGCTTATGAATATTCCTACCATCAAAGTCTATACATATTGATAGGTAGTCAGGGCCCGGATTAGGGTTGTCTAGGAGGTGACCTGTTTCTTCCCTAGTTTGCAGACCCAGTTACTATTCCCCTTCCCTCCTGTGTACAGTCCTCCCCCCCCCCCCCACACTGATCGCAACACAGCCACCACTACATTTAGGGAGATATAACGTCTTTGCTCGTACTTACTGGTCCACGTGTCGGTGGTTATGATGGCATTGTGCAGCGCACACCGATTTTTCCCACTGCAGTCATGACATTATTAAAACTATCAGTCTCCACCAGACGGAATGGCAGCATTTCAAAGGCCAGCAATTTTGAAATGCTGGCATTCAGGGCCATGGCTTGCAGGTAGGTGGGGGGGAGGGGGGTACTTTAACTTTCTCTCCAGTGTTTGGGGACAGGACAGCTGAACGCTTCCATGGGACAGTGTGGAGATGCTCGGTGATGGTAACGATGGAGGTGGTCTTGCCACCACATCCTCTGTTTGCAGGGTGGTGTTGGGGATGTAACAGCATGTACTATATACAGTAATCTGTATTAATATCACTTGACCAGTAGATGGAACTGTATGTTAAGGTTACCAGTTGTGTATATTTGTAAAACTTATTGATTTCTCCCTTTTTCTCTCTTTATACCAAGGGGCAAAAAGTGACGAGACATTCTTCACAGAAATTGATATTAGTGTTACAGTTTGCTGAAATGTTTTGTATGTTTGGAACTTAATCCACACAAGTAAACCAAGTTCTGCCTCATTACAAGCTACTAGTGTCTTCTCTAATACATAAACAACAGGTTATGGGCCCAACTCTAGACACTCACTAGAAAAAGTAAAACTACAAGCAAGTAAGTGCTGCATCTACGATTCTACCAAATCCTTTGTGAGGAAACAAGAGCTGCATCCAATTCACTGAAAGATGGCAAGTGCTTCAGATATGATTAAGTTCACAATAGCAAAGCTCAACAATACCAACTACCAGCTATGGAAGTTTAAGCTTGAAATGTTGTTATTCAAAGATGACTTGTGGCAGGTGCTAGATACACACAGACCCAATGACAACCGGGAAGAATGGGACAGGAAAAACAGGCAAGCAAAAATAGTATTAAGCCTGTTAGTGGATGATGATCAACTCATTCACACAAGGAAAGAAAACATAGCTAAAAGGTATGTGTACTGTATTACAAAAACTGCATGAACTTGCAAGTCTAAACAGTAAACTATAGGAAATGGGTGAAGATGTAAAGGCTAAAGATTGTGCACCAGCTGGGTGCAATAGGTGAAGAAATGAAAGACAATCATCTAGTAGCATTACTGCTATCCAGAATCATACACTGCGCTTATAAATGCTCTAGAAACTAGACCAGAAACTGAACTGACGATAGAATATGTTAAGGGAAAATTAATTGATGAATACAGCAGAAGAAAGGAAAATCTGCATAGTGAAGAGAATGAGAGATTAGAGACAGTTCTGAAGGTGCATGAAGGCATAAGACAAAGCAAATATAGCAGGACATGTTTTTGCTGTAAAAATCCCGGTCATCTGAAAAAGAACTGTTCAATCTGGAAAGCTGAGCAGCGAAAGCGGGAGCTACCTACAAGAGAAAGAGCTAAAGCGGTCATGAGAGAAAATTAAAGTGCGTCATGTAGTGGTACTTTTAAAGTGACTCCAGAATAGTACCTCACACAGATGGTACATTGATTCAGGGGCAAAAAGTGACGAGACATTCTTCACAGAAATTGATATTAGTGTAAAAGACAAAGTCTTCCTAGCAAATGGGAAAAGTATTATAGTGGAAGATAATGGTCAGGAGTTTCTGAACTGCAAAACGCCATCAGGGGGCAAGCAAAGCAACAAGAATGTTTGTTCCAAGCCTAGAAGGAAGCCTCCTATCAGTTAAGACCCTTGCAAGCAATTGACTCACTGTCCAGTTCAGAGGTAATGAATGCACAATTCAAAATGGAAAGTAAATTCTAGCAAGAGGAAGGTTAAATGAACATCTGTACAAACGTGTAACTGAAAGTGAGAAGTCTAAAGCGGCAACTCATAACCCACAAGACAAGGGCATCCACCTATGGCATAGAAGATTGGGGCATCGAAACCCAGAAACTATAAAGGACTTTGCAGACAGGTCTATCCGAAGACATGAAAATATTGCCTTATCACACACTCAAACAAGTGCACATGTTGCATCAAAGCGAAGGCCACCCGAACCTCTCTTCCACAGACTAGTCAGAGAAAAAACACTAAACCCATGGAACTACAGTAATACACAGTGATGTGTGCGGACCAATGAAAACCACCACACCCGACGGGAATGGATATTTACTGACTTTCATCAACGATTATTCTAGGTACACAATAACATATACAATGAAGCACAAAAGTGAGACATTAGAAAAACTTCAAGAGTTTGTAGGTATGACAAGCAACAAGTTTCAAAGTAAACCTGGAATAATACGCACTGACAATGGAGGGGAATATATGAGCATAGAGATGGAATTATACCTAAACAAACAAGGTATTATACACCAAACAACTGTACCATACACTCCTGAGCAAAACGGCGTAGCAGAAGGAAAGAATCGCACTGTTGTAGAAATTACCAGATGTATGATTTCAAATGCTGCATTACCTAACAAATACGGGGAGAAGCGATAATGACTGCAACATACCTACAAAACAGGCTCCCATCAAAAGCTATTAAAAATACACCATATGAAATGTGGAATGGATCAAAACCTAACGTAGAGCACATCCGAGTGTTTGGCTGTAAAGCATATGCCTACATTCCAAGTGAGAAATGCTCCAAGTTGGAGAACAAAGCCATAGAAGGCATTCTGGTGGGCTACAGTGAGCAGAGTAAGGGATATAGAATCCTTTGTCCAAAGACCAAACAAGGTCACAGTAAGCCGCACTGTTTATTTTGAGGAAAGCGATGCACCAGATAATACAATTCTTGAAAAATGTGAAGAGGATTTGCGCACTGAATCAGCAAGAAATGCTGAACCATGCAAAGCAGGACAAGAGCCAGAACAAGAAGTGGAACTTACAATCGGCGAGCCAGTAGAACCCCCTGAACAACAAGAAATCAGAAGATCCTGTCAGATGACAAAAGGGATACCGCCCCGCAGGTTATCATACGCTGCTAAAACACATCAAACACAGGAGCTAACATCCTGGGAAGACATAGAAACTTTGCCGAGAAGGGAATGCAAGTGAAGCACCTAGTAGTCAAAACAGCTTTTCTGTATGGAGACATCAAGGAGGACAGAGGCGGCTCTAGACTTTGTGAGGCCTTAGGCGAAACTCGAACATGAGGCCCCCCACGAATACAAGATATGCAAGCGATAATAAAGATTAACCCTGGCTGTACTGTATGTGACATCACTGTGCATATTAACCCTATACTGTGACTAAAGGGTTAACATGCACAGTGAGTGACATAACAGTACAGGGTATACACAGTGATGTCACAGTTAGGGCTAAGCAGCTACATGCTTGCAGCACATAGTACAGGGCAGGGACGTGCATAAGACATATTGAAGGTCAGGGGCTTAACCTCTTGTGGACACATGAAGTACTAGGTACGGCATGCTGTCCCGGTACTTAAGGACACATGACGTACCGGTACGTCATGTTTATTTGCGATCATCGTACCGGTACGTCATGTGTATTTGCAGGCACCTTGGGTCAATGGGTCCCATGACCCGCCCAACCCCCCCGTGTTGGTGATCGCCACAAACAACAGGTCAATTCAAGGGGGACCCGATGGCATCGGCGCTGTCTTCCTGTAACAAGCCTGTGAGATCCAGCCCCCTGGATCTCACAGGCAGGAAGCTGTATGAGTAATACACAAAAACATCATTTTCCCCAAATAAAAAATATCACATGACCTAACCCCTCAGATGAACACTGTAAAAAATAAAAAATAAAAACTGTGCTAAATAAACCATTTTTTTTGTCACCTTACATCACAAAAAGTACAACAGCAAGCGATCAAAGAGGCATATGCCCACCAAAATAGTACCAATTTAACCATCACCTCATCCCGCAAAAAATGAGCCCGTAACTGAGACAATCACCCCAAAAAGTAAAAAAAATATGGATCAGACTATGGAGACGCTAAAACATCATTTTTTTTGTTTTAAAAAAGCTTTTATTGTGTAAAACTTGCATTAATAAAAAAAAGTTAACATATTGGGTATCACCGTGTCCGTATCGACCGGCTCTATAAAAATATCACATGACCTAACCCCTCAGATGAAAACCATAAAAAATAAAAACTGTGCTAAATAAACAATTTTTTGTCACCGTACATCACAAAAAGTGTAATAGCAAGCGATCAAAAAGTCATAGGCACCCAAAATAGTGCCAATCAAACAGTCATCTCCTCCCGCAAAAATCCTACCATACCCAAGATAGTCGCCCAAAAACTGAAAAAAAAAAAAATATGGCTCTCAGACAATAGACACACTAAAACATGATTTTTTTTTTGTTTCTAAAATGAAATCATTGTGTAAAACTTACATAAATAAAAAGTATACATATTAGGTATCGCCGCGTCCGTGACAACCTGGTCTATAAAAATACCACATGATCTAACCTGTCACATAAATTTAGCAAATAACAAAAAATAAAAACGGTGCCAAAACAGCTATTTCTTGTTACCTTGCCTCACAAAAAGTGTAATATAGAGCAACCAAAAATCATATTACCCTAAAATAGTACCAACAAAATTGCCACCCTATCCTATAGTTTCTAAAATGAGGTAACTTTTTTGGAGTTTCTACTCTAGGGGTGCATCAGGGGGGCTTCAAATGGGACATGGTGTAAAAAAAAACTGTCCAGCAAAATCTGCCTTCCAGATACGTAATTGAGATTGTGGCGCCCCAGGGGTTAATCCGCACAGGATGCCGGCTGAAATCATTCAGCCGGCATCCTGTCACAACGCCTGGGGGGGTCATATGACCACCCCCGTATCGGCGATCCCCGCCCGCCTCCCGCTTAATAATCGTTGGCTTCTAGTTGGTATACCAGGGTGCCAGCACATTGCTGGCACCCTGGTATAAACGGCTGACATCTGTGAATGGATGTCAGCCGTTTAACCCTTTCCATACAGCGGTCCGTACGGAAAGAGTTAACAGTAAGATGTGGATCCCTCCCTCTCCCATTGGGGGGCTGCTGTGCCTTTGCAGCCCCCCAATGGCGAGGGAGAGAGCCCCCAGGCAGCCCCCCGAAGCCCCAGTCCTTACCCTTCCCCGTCTGCGAAGTTGTGTGCGAAGTTCCCCCGTAGGTTCCCATGGCAACAGGACGCCTGCTCAGGTGTCCTGCTGTCCATGGTGCATGGTGCTAGATCTGTTCAGTGTAAGTAAAATACAGTACAGAACCCTATGCAGACATCAGACCCACCGAGTTGGTCTGGGTAAGAAAAAGTGAAAAAAAAGTGAAAATCAAAAAACACATTTATCAGTCAAGCAAAACCTGCCTTCCAAAAACTGTATGGCATTCCTTTCTTTCTGCGCCCTGCCGTGTGCCCGTACAGTGGTTTATGACAACATATGGGGTGTTTATATAAACTACAGAATCAGAGCCATAAATATTGAATTTTGTTTGTCTGTTAACCCTTGCTTTGTAACTGGAAAAAAATATTAAATAGAAAAATCTGCCAAAAAAGTGAAATTTTGAAATTTTATCTCTATTTTCCATTAATTCTTGTAGAACACATAAAGGGTTAACAAAGTTTGTAAAATCAGTTTTGAATACCTTGAGTGTGTAAGTTTCTAAAATGGGGTCACTTTTTTGGCATTTCTACTCTAGGGGTGCATCAGGGGGGCTTCAAATGGGACATGGTGCAAAAAAAAACAACAATCCAGCAAAATCTGCCTTCCAAAAACCGTAAGGCATTCCTTTCCTTCTGCGCCCTGCCGTGTGCCCGTACAGCAGTTTATGACCCCATATGGGGTGTTTCTGTAAACTACAGAATCAATAAAAAAATATTAAAATGGAAAATCTGCCCAAAAAGTTGGTATCTCTATTTTCCATTAATTCTTGTGGAACACCTTAAGGGTTAACAAAGTTTGTAAAATCAGTTTTCACTACCTTGAGGGATGTAGTTTCTAGAATGGGGTCGTTTTTGGGTGGTTTCTATTATGTAAGCTGAAGGCAAATGTGACTCCATGTTGTCTTCCCTATGATGTACAGAATTGTTATAATATCTCACCTTATGCACTTCACCCCACCACCCGCTGTGAGTTAGGTTCACTTATCTGTCTTAGGACAGATTCTGGGAATCTCCCAGAATTAGAATAAATGTTCTAATTCACTCAGGGTCATTCGGCACAACTGCGTACGTTCTTATATGTGACGTATTACATACCCATAAAAGGGATGTTCCAGTGGTATCTGTATGGGCGTCAATGTTTATCATTTATGATTGGTTTAACACTGTTGTTGTGCAAACTTTTCTGCTGCCTATATGAGGCCAAGCAATAGCATAATAAAATTAGAGTGTTTCTCAGTGACTGCCTGTGTGTGTCTGTTATTGTCAACTGAGAAACATCTCTCCTGACGTCAGTGACATCAAACCAAGGTGGTCGTAGAAGTCCAGAAAGGTCCAAATCCTTTCATAAGCCTCACAAAGTGACTTCAGACCTGAACTGGTCCTTGAAAAGTGGATTTTTAAAAAATTTCTAAAAAATTTCAAGATTTGCTTCTAAACTTCTAAGCCTTGTAACATCTCCAAAAAATAAAATGTCATTCCCAAAATGATCCAAACATGAATTAGACATATGGGGAATGTAAATGAATAACTATTTTTGTAGGTATTACTATGTATTATAGAAGTAGAGAAATTGAAACTTGAAAATTTGCAAATGTTTCCAAATTTTTGGCAAATTTGGTATTTTCATATAGATAAAAATGCATTTTTTTTACTCCATTTTACCAGTGTCATAAAGTACAATATGTGACGAAAAAATTGTCTCAGAATGGCCTGGATAAGTCAAAGCGTTTTAAAGTTATCACCACATAAAGTGACACTGGTCAGATTTGCAAAAATGGCCTGGTCCTTTAACCCCTTAAGGACACAGCCCTATTTCACCTTAAGGACCAGGCCATTTTTTGCAAATCTGACCAGTGTCACTTTAAGTGCTGATAACTTTAAAACGCTTTGACTTATCCAGGCCATTCTGAGATTGTTTTTTCGTCACATATTGTACTTCATGACACTGGTAAAATGAAGTCAAAAAAATTATTTTTTTTGCACCAAAAAATACCTAATTTAACAAAAATTTTGAAAAATTTGCAAATTTCAAAGTTCCAGTTTCTCTACTTCTGTAATACATAGTAATACCCCCAAAAATTGTGATGACTTTACATTCCCCATATGTCTACTTCATGTTTGAATTATTTTGGGAATGATATTTTATTTTTTGGGGATGTTATAAGGCTTAGAAGTTTAGAAGCAAATCTTGAAATTTTTCTGAAATTTACAAAAACTCAATTTTTAGGGACCAGTTCAGGTCTCAAGTCACTTTGCGAGGCTTACATATTAGAAACCACCCAAAAATGACCCCATCTAAGAAACTACACCCCTCAAGGTATTCAAAACTGATTTTGAATACGTTGTTAACCCTTTAGGTGTTGCACAAGAGTTATTGGCAAATGGGGAGGAAATTTGAGAATTTTATTTTTTTGTCTAATTTTTCATTTTAACCAATTTTTTCCACTAACAAAGCAAGGGTTAACAGCCAAACAAGACTGTATCTTTATTGCCCTGACTCTGCCGTTTAGAGAAATACCCAATATGTGGCCGTAAACTACTGTACGGCCACACAGCGGGGGGCGTAGAGTGAAAGGTGCGCCGTTTGGTTTTTGGAAGGCTGATTTTTATGGACTGGTTTATTTACACCATGTCCCATTTGAAGCCCCCTGATGCACCCCTAGAGGAGAAACTCCCTAAAAGTGACCCCATCTAAGAAACTACACCCCTCAAGGTATTCAAAACTGATTTTACATACGTCGTTAACCCTTTAGGTGTTGCACAAGAGTTATTGCAAAATGGCGATGAAATTTGAGAATTTCATTTTTTTGCCTAATTTTCCATTTTAACCCATTTTTTCCACTAACAAAGCAAGGGTTAACAGCCAAACAAGACTGTATCTTTATTGCCCTGACTCTGCTGTTTACAGAAACACCCCATATGTGGTCGTAAACTACTGTACGGCCACACAGCGGGGCGTAGAGGGAAAGGTGCGCCGTTTGTTTTTTGGAGGGCTGATTTTTATGGACCGGTTTTTTGACACCATGTCCCATTTGAAGCCCCCTGATGCACCCCAGATTATAAACTCCATAAAAGTGACCCCATCTAAGAAACTACACCCCTCAAGGTATTCAAAACTGATTTTACAAACTGTGTTAACCCTTTAGGTGTTGCACAAGATTTAATGGAAAATAGAGATACAATTTCAAAATTTCACTTTTTTGGCAGATTTTCCATTTAAATTTTTTTTTTCCAGTTACAAAGCAAGGGTTAACAGCCAAACAAAACTCATTATTTATGGCCCTGATTCTGTAGTTTACAGAAACACCCCATATGTGGTCGTAAACCGCTGTACGGGCACGCGGCAGGGCGCAGAAGGAAAGGAATGCCATACGGTTTTTGGAAGGCAGATTTTGCTGGACTGGTTTTTTGACACCATGTCCCATTTGAAGCCCCCCGATGCACCCCTAGAGTAGAAACTCCAAAAAAGTGACCCCATTTTAGAAACTACGGGATAGGGTGGCAGTTTTGTTGGTACTAGTTTAGGGTACATATGATTTTTGGTTGCTCTATATTACACTTTTTGTGCGGCAAGGTAACAAGAAATAGCTTTTTTGGCAGCTTTTTTTTTTTGTTATTTACAACATTCATCTGACAGGTTAGATCATGTGGTAATTTTATAGAGCAGGTTGTCACGGACGCGGCGATACCTAATATGTATACAATTTTTTTTTATTTATGTACGTTTTACACAATGATTTCATTTTTAAAACAAAAAAAATGTTTTAGTGTCTCCATAGTCTAAGAGCCATTGTTTTTTCAGTTTTTGGGCGATTATCTTAAGTAGGGTCTCATTTTTTGCGGGATGAGATGACGGTTTGATTTGCACTATTTTGGGGTGCATATGACTTTTTGATCGCTTGCTATTACACTTTTTGTGACGTAAGATGACAAAAAATGGCTTTTTTTACACCGTTTTTATTTTTATTTTTTTACGGTGGTCACCTGAGGGGTTAGGTCATGTGATATTTTTATAGAGCCGGTCGATACGGACGCGGCGATACCTAATATGTATACTTTTTTTTTATTTATGTAAGTTTTACACAATTATTTCATTTTTGAAACCAAAAAAATGATGTTTTAGTGTTTCCATAGTCTAAGAGCCATAGTTTTTTCAGTTTTTGGGCGATTATCTTAAGTAGGGTCTCATTTTTTGCGAGATGAGATGACGGTTTGATTTTTACAATTTTGGCGTACATGCGACTTTTTTGATCACTTTTATTACCTTTTTTTGGGAAGTAAGGTGGACAAAATTTCAATTTCATCATAGTTTTTTATTTTTTATTTTTATGGCGTTCACCGTTCGGGTAAAGTAACATGACCGTTTTATAGATCAGGTCGTTACGGACGCGGCGATACCAAACATGTGTAGGGAATTTTATTTTTTTAATTTTTAAATCAGTGATAAATGTGTTTTTTGATTTTTACCTTTTTTTCACTTTTTTTTTGACCCAGACCCGCTTGGTTCTTGAAGATCCAGTGGGTCTGATGTCTGTAAAATACAGTACAGAACCCCTATAGGTTTCTGTACTGTATTTTACTTACACTGAACAGATCTATGCTTTCAGCACAGATCTGTTCAGCACCATGGACAGCAGGACGCCTGATCAGGCGTCCTGTTGCCATGGGAACCTTCCCCGTCTGCTCAGTAGTGGTCAGAACTGCGCAGACGGGGAAGGGTAAGGACGGGGCTGCGGGGGGCTGTCTGGGGGCTCTCTCCCTCTCCATCGGGGGGCTGCAAAGGCACTGCAGCCCCCCGATCGGAGAGGGAGGGAGCTCCCTCTTACTGTTAACTTTTTCCATACAGCGGTCCGTACGGACCGCTGTATGGAAAGGGTTAAACGGCTGACATCGCATCACCGATGTCAGCCGTTTATACCAGGGTGCCAGCAATGTGCTGGCACCCTGGTATACCCACTCTACACCAACGATTATTCAATGGGAGGCGGGCGGGGGATCGCGATCCCGCCTGCCGCACCGCCCGCCGCCCGCACCGCCCCCACCGCCCGCAACACCCCCCCTGCACCTCCCACCGGGCTAAAATCATTCAGAGGTGCAGGGGGGGGTGATAAATATATATTTTCGCCACACTAAAGTTTCTGATCGCTGCGATCAGGGACCGCAGCGATCAGAAACTGCAGAAAGCGCAACAAACCGCAGGTCTGAATTGACTTGCGGTTTGTTGCGATCGCGGACATGGGGGGGTCACGGGACCCCCCCGCGCATTTAGCCGAGGTGCCTGCTCAATGATTTGAGCAGGCACCTTGTTCCGATCACAGCCGGCCGCACGGCAGTGATCGGAACAACACATGACGTACCGGTACGTCATGTGTCCTTAACGACTCGGGAAACATGCCGTACCGATACGTCATGTGTCCTTAAGGGGTTAAAGGGGTTATCTGAGTTAATGAAAAATAAAAAATAAAACCTCTTAAAACCCATCAGGATATACATATAATTTGGTTAAGCTAGATTTCATCAAGTTAAAACCCATATGTACACCTTTTCATGGTTCTGTTATTGCTGTGTTTACATGCTGAAGTACATGCTGAGGGGGCGTATAACAACAAAGCCTGAGCTCTGCCTCATGAATATTTCTGGGCGTGAACAACCTGACCTTTCCCTCACCCTGCTCTGCACATCCTAACTTTGCATAAACCAGTCACATGATCATCTCCTAGCTCACACTGGCAGAAGATCTTCCTGTCACATTGCAGTTGGAGCTGCCTGCCGGATCCACCGATCAGTGTGAAAACTGACAGCATTTGTGCGGATCCCTCTACAAATGCATTGCAAGAATGGATCCATCTACCGATGCATTGCAAGAACGAATCCGTCTACAAATGCATTGCAAGAACGGATCCGTCTACCAATGCATTGCAAGAACGGATTCGTCTATCCGCTTGTCATGCGGATGGACGGATCCGTCTGGCAGTCTTTTTCACACTTTTCATGGTCTGCGCATGCGCAGACCAGAAGGACGGGCCGGCCTTCAGTTGTTTTGCAATGCCGGATCCGGCCGGCAGTTCCGTCGTCAGATCTGCCTGCCGGATCACTCTGCTGCAAGTGTGAAAGTAGACTTAGTCCTGCAACCTCTCACCGTGTACTGCCGTGCTGCGCCAGAGCTCCGCCCCGTCCCCATTATAGTCAATGGGGACGGAGTGGCAGTCCAGCGGCACGGCCAAATAGCGGCAGGGCGGATCCTACAGGGTGAACAGCCTGTCGGATACGTCCTGCCGTTAGTGTGAAAATACCCTTACACTAGTGTGAAAGTACCTTAAGCAGTATCTGTATCTTAGCAATATCTATATTATTCTAATATATATTCAATATGGATATTGCTTAGATAAATACATATATTGGTGTCAGATATGGATTATATATAGCTATAGCAATAAATATGATGGACAATTATATATTTATTTTTCCCAGGGGGTGGTAACTGTAGAATGTGTAGTTGTGGAGGGTAACATGGCTGTAGGTACGATCCCCAGACGCAAAGGGGATAACACCGGATCACACTATTTCTTAGCCCAGTGAGTGCAGGAGGGAGAAACATACCCTGCTGCCGGAGAAGAGATCGCCTCGGCTCTGGTATGTACCGCGCATGAGCGATCACATACCATCGCCGAGGCAGTGTGAAAAGAGCTGGAGAGGGGAGGGAACCAGAGGCTCTGACGTCTCGTTTACAGAGCCTGGCCACTCCCTCAAGCAGGGAGAAGCCTGTAAACGAGACGTCAGCACCAGAGCCAGCTTGATGACGTCGGGGGTCACATGACATAAGGAATTCACATAAGTGAACTGGCCAAACGGAGAAAGATAGCTAATGTAAGTGGTTTAAAGAATGGTTTAATAGAATATAATAACAGTAATTAGAATAAATATATTTAAGTCGGATAACCCCTTTAAGGTGAAAATGAGCTCGGTCCTTAAGGAGTTAAAGGGGTTGTCCGGGTTCAGAGCTGAGATCTTTTTTGGAGATCCGGTGACGTACCGGGGCTCTCCATGGTGCTGCCAGGAAGCCCGGTGATGTCACCGGCACTGATGGGCGGGCTTTAGTGCTGCCCTAGCCAGTAAAACGGCTAGGGCTGCGCTAAAGCCTGCCCATCAGAGCCTGTGACGTCACCAAACACACTGCCGGGTGTGAGTGATCCGCCCGGCAATGTGTTATTGAAAACAAAAGACCTTGCCATGCGCGATTTAGTGCAGGGCAAGGGAGCGCATCGGAGTATGAGATGCTCCGATGCTAGCCTCAGGAGGGCTGCCTGGGTGAAAATATGGGTTCAGTTCTGAACCCGGACAACCCCTTTAAGTAAAAAAATAAAAAGGCACAATTTTTTTAAATTACTGCCCACATACATGATACAACACTGTCTGCCCACATACATGATGCCACATGGAGGGACACTTCCAGATTGGTTTGTGTTGGCGGACAGAAAATTAATGTGGTGCTTATAGAACAGACTACACATATATTGTGTGGCACAGTGTAGGCTATATGTGTATAACATAGACATATTTCACATAAAAACTTACAATTACTTGGCTTGGCCCTTGGGGATCTCGGACACCACTTCAGCACTTTGGCCGGGGGCTCGGCGCAGATGATGTGTTTTATCCTAATGAGAAAGATTTCATAATAAGGATTTGGAGAAGGGGCAGAGGGATAACAGAGCAGAGAGAAGCTGGTGCTGCTACTAGGGGCTCATACCATGGGGGAGTAATAAAGCCCACCATAATGCCCCCCAGTAGTAATAATTCTCTTATAATTGACAGTGCAAAAAATACCCCTGTGTAATGCCCCCAGTTGAGCTAATGTTTCCATAGTGTCCCCCATAATGTGCCAGTATAAAATACCCCTATATAGTACCCCCAGTAAATGCCCCATAGTGCCCCTCTCCCCCTTCCTCCTAGTGCCCCCATAATGTACCAGTATAAAATCCCCCTATATAGTGCCCAGTAGATGTCCTCAGTGTACCCTATAGTTTGCAAGCATAAAATACCCCTTCTTAGTGCCCCCCGAAGATGACCCCATAGTACTCCTCTCCCCCTTCCCTATAGTACCCACCATAATATGTCCCAGTATAAAATGCCACTGTACAGAGCCCTCCATATAATATACCCCTTCTTTGAGGCCTCAGTAGATGCCCCTATAGTGCCCACCAATAATGTGCCGGCAAGAAGTGCCTCCATAGTGCCACCTAATAATGTGCCAGTAAAAAGAGCCCCAATGATGCCCCCTGGCCTTAATGTCACATTTCTCCCCCTCTATACATGTCACATTTCTCCCCCTCCATGTCACATCACCCCCTTCTTTTTACATCACCCCCCTTTGTGTCACATCTCTCCCCCCCCTTGGCAGCACATCTGCCCCCCACCCCCAACAGTACATTTCTCCCCCGACCCTCTGCATGATAGCACAGAGACTGGCACCAGTAAGTTATTATCATCATGTTTCTGTCATGACTCACTGCTAGCAGCCTGTCACTGGCAGCTGCAGGCCCTAAGGTTCACAGTAGCCAGAAGGCAACGGGTGGGGGCACAACAGGCTGCCTGCCTGCTGCGCTGTTTATGAGATACACACACACCTTAGGCTTCAGGCACCACTGTCTGTCTATGGACGGCAGCCAGACAGACTGAGGTAAGGGCCCTAGCTCCTTCTTCTCTCCTGCTTGGCTGCGCAGTGCTCTGGCTGGCAACGTTCAGAAAGACATGCCTGTGCGGCGGCACGCTCCGAGCACCAGCAGCCACTGCTCTCCTAAAGAGACAGAGAGTTGCTCAGAGTGGCCGCGGGCCCTGCTGCAGCTCTTATTAGTCCGCTTAGGCCACCCGCCGGCCGTGGAAGCCAATAATTGTACTTGCGGCGGTGTCGGGTGGGAGCCAGAGCGAGGCCCCCACCAGCGCGAGGCCTTAGGCGGAGGCCTAAGTGGCCTAATGGAAGAGCCGCCTCTGAAGGAGGATCTATACATGGAACAGCCAAGAGGATTTGAGAAGGAAAAGAACCTTGTATGCAAACTGCAAAAGAGCATCTATGGGCACAAGCAAGCGGTGAGAGTTTGGAATGAAAACGTGAACAAAATACTCACAAAAGAAGGATTCTCAAGAAATAAAGCAGATACATGTCTGTATTCAAAGAATCAAAAGAACAAATGTACATACATACTAATCAGGGCCGGACTGGCCTATCGGGATACCGGGAAATTTCCTGGGGCCGCTTTAAGATGTGCCTGCAGTGACTTTCGGTGGCCGGCGGGCCGAATGCTCTGATGTAGTGGAGCTGAACAGGCCGGCCGGCCTCCGTGGGAGCGGAACTGCCTACTACCAATTAAGCATATTAGGTGATGTGCATCTCTGTAATGAGAAGGGGTGTGGTCTAATGACATCAACACCCTATATCAGGTGTGCATAATTATTAGGCAACTTCCTTTCCTTTGGCAAAATGGGTCAAAAGAAGGACTTGACAGGCTCAGAAAAGGCAAAAATAGTGAGAAATCTTGCAGAGGGATGCAGCACTCTTAAAATTGCAAAGCTTCTGAAGCGTGATCATTGAACAATCAAGCGTTTCATTCAAAATAGTCAACAGGGTCGCAAGAAGCGTGTGGAAAAACCAAGGCGCAAAATAACTGCCCATGAACTGAGAAAAGTCAAGCGTGCAGCTGCCAAGATGCCACTTGCCACCAGTTTGGCCATATTTCAGAGCTGCAACATCACTGGAGTGCCCAAAGGCACAAGGTGTGCAATACTCAGAGACATGGCCAAAGTAAGAAAGGCTGAAAGACGACCACCACTGAACAAGACACACAAGCTGAAACGTCAAGACTGAGGCAAGAAATATCTCAAGACTGATTTTTCAAAGGTTTTATGGACTGATGAAATGAGAGTGAGTCTTGATGGGCCAGATGGATGGGCCCGTGGCTGGATTGGTAAAGGGCAGAGAGCTCCAGTCCGACTCAGACACCAGCAAGGTGGAGGTGGAGTACTGGTTTGGGCTGCTATCATCAAAAAGATGAGCTTGTGGGGCCTTTTCGGGTTGAGGATGGAGTCAAGCTCACCTCCCAGTCCTACTGCCAGTTTCTGGAAGACACCTTCTTCAAGCAGTGGTACAGGAAGAAGTCTGCATACTTCAAGAAAAACATGATTTTCATGCAGGACAATGCTCCATCACACGCGTCCAAGTACTCCACAGCGTGGCTGGCAAGAAAGGGTATAAAAGAAGAAAATCTAATGACATGGCCTCCTTGTTCACCTGATCTGAACCCCATTGAGAACCTGTGGTCCATCATCAAATGTGAGATTTAAAAGGAGGGAAAACAGTACACCTCTCTGAACAGTGTCTGGGAGGCTGTGGTTGCTGCTGCACGCAATGTTGATGGTGAACAGATCAAAACACTGACAGAATCCATGGATGGCAGGCTTTTGAGTGTCCTTGCAAAGAAAGGTGGCTATATTGGTCACTGATTTGTTTTTGAATGTCAGAAATGTATATTTGTGAATGTTGAGATGTTATATTGGTTTCACTGGTAAAAATAAATAATTGAAATGGGTATATATTTATTTTTTGTTAAGTTGCCTAATAATTATGCACAGTAATAGTCACCTGCACACACAGATATCCCCCTAAAATAGCTAAAACTAAAAACAAACTAAAAACTACTTCCAAAAATATTCAGCTTTGATATTAATGAGTTTTTGGGGTTCATTGAGAACATGGTTGTTGTTCAATAATAAAATTAATCCTCAAAAATACAACTTGCCTAATAATTCTGCACTCCCTGTAGTTTACATACAGTGTTCAGTTTACAGGAATCTCCAGGAGTAGCATCAGCTGGGCAGATCAGCTTCTAGGATCTGGGCTCCATGGGCACTCTGTAACCCTCACATGCTTCTTTATGCATCGCAGCAAGGAGATTGGGGCAGTTGACAGCAGGGCTCTGGCTGGTGGTAGCACTTTGTGAAAGGTTGTCACACAGGTTGTCAGGGGCTGGGAGTGGAGAACATCTTGGTGTGTAACCTGGTGTCACTGTGCTGTACAAAGGATCTGCTGGGCATGGTGCCTCCACAGAGGGCAGGGAATCAGATTGACTGAAGAGGGCTTGAACTTTGGAGAAGAATATGTGGCTTCATGTGACAGAGCAGAGGAATCGCATAGAAGAGTGTGTGGATGAGGATACGTCGTGTCTCCAGGAGCTCTGCCGCTGACATCTCCAAGTGACAGGCACTGCTGGACCCCCCTGGCACCCTGCACACATTATAAATGCACAATATAGCTTTACCTGATAGGTATTAGATTCCAGGGCCATGCCCACATGTGGCGAGTGGCGGTGCATTATACACAGCAGCACGGTGTCCGGTACTCACACAAAGATGTGGTAGACAAATGCCCAGCCCCGGGGTCTCTCCAGCACGTTGCACAGGTAGTTATGCAGCCTCCGGTACTTCACTTTCCTCCGGCAGCTCTGGCTGCTGTTGTATGACAGCGGCTTCCTCAAAAAGCTAATGCAAGCTCCCTGCTTCCCCGGTGGATCTCCTGCAAGCCCCCTCCCGGTCCCACACCGCTGCCCCTGCCAGTGTCACTGGTGCTCAGCAGAAGCAGCCCGTCCCCTCTACTGGAGTTCAACAGCACCCTGTTGCCCCGACTCCACATCTTTCATGCCGTAGTAACGGTCCCTGCCCCTGCCTTTCCCTCCAGAGCTGCTTTTTATCCAGAGCCCAGAGCCTCCCACATCACCTCCACTATGGTTGTGGGGCATGGCATCACCGGGTGGGCACAGCAGGCAGAGCGAGGTGCTCCGGGTACATGCACAGAGCAGACCTGGGGACAGGGTGGCTGTGCTTCCTGGCTTCAGACTGTCAGATCTGATCACAAGTTGGCACCAGCCATACATACAGGAAGGCTCTGTGTGCAGGGTGCCAGGGGGGTCCTCTGCTCTGTCACATGAAGCCACATATTCTTCTCCAAAGTACAAGCCCTCCTCAGTCAATCTGATTCCCTGCCCTCTGTGGAGGCACCATGCCCAGCAGATCCTTTGTACAGCACAGTGACACCAGGTTACACACCAAGATGTTCTCCACTCCCAGCCCCTGGCAACCTGTGTGACAACCTTTCACAAAGTGCTACCTCCAGCCAGAGCCCTGCTGTCAACTGCTCCAATCTCCTTGCTGTGATGCACAAAGAAGCATGTGAGGGCTACAGAGTGCTCATGGAGCCCAGATCCTAGAAGCAGATCTGCCCAGCTGATGTCACTCCTGGAGAGTCCCTTGCTGCTCTCTGTACAGGAGGGGACAGTGATCACACAGCTCTCTGCATCCAGCAGGCTGCTCAGTCTCCACACAGGTAAGACAAGTGATCACAGCTCCCAGCAGTCTACTGTGCCTTCATACATAGAAGCCTGGAGGTCACTTCCAGGCAGCTAAAACTCCATGCATGATGGTCAGAGTGGCTGTGAGAAGCTTGGAGCCCACCACCTCCAGGCAGCTGCACTTCAACAACTTTTCCAGGAGAATCCAGCAACTCTGTGACAGCAAGAAAGGGTTGCCAGTCACTCACTTGTCCCTGTGCAGCCTGCAGCTCCAGTCCTTCTCGTGGTGTTGCTGCTGACATACATTCAAGAGGGACAGAAGGGGAAGGGGGTGAGGAAGAGGGGGGAAGGGAGGTGAGGGAGAGGGGGACAGAGGGGGAAGGCCAGGTACTTACAGGAGGACTATATCTGAGTATAAATTAAAGGAGTTCGGGTTCAGAGCTGAACCCGGAAAAACCTCCATTTTCACCCAGACAGCCCCCCTGACTTGAGCATCGGAGCAGTTCATGCTCCGATGCTCTCCTTTGCCCTGCGCTAAATCGCACTGGGCAAAGGCATTTTTTGAAGATCTGGTGACATCCCGGGGCTCTCCATGGGGCTGCCAGGAAGCCCATTGATGACACCGTCACTGATGACAGGGATTTAGCGCTGCCCTAGCCAGTAAAACGGTAATATGAACAATGGGGTTCTACAAAAGAGCTATTGTGGGGCAAAGTTCATATTCATGTTTACACACGTGTTTTAAAATGAATGTTTTCCCCTTTTATAAATAAGTAAATACTGACACAATGCTGTGGAGCTGGTATGCAACTTTTTCCAGGGCTGGTTTTTATCCCCAGTCTGGCCCTGATCCTAATTTATGTTGATGACATCTTGACGTGTTTTGAACAAGGGGACTATGACCAAATAGTCCAAAATGTTGAAATTAAAGAGTTGGGGAACATCACACACTACCTAGGAATAGAGAGAGAAGAGGATGGAAGCCATCTTCTTAACCAAAGTCAGAAAATTACAGAAATATTAGAACAGTTTCACATGCAAGATGCAAAGAAAGCGAGAACACAAATGGAACCAAATTATCCAAAAAACAATGTAACAGAAAACTTGTTATCTAACAATGATTATTACCGCAGGGCAATCGGAAAATTGCTATACATCGCCACCGTGACAAGACCAGACATCGCTGTAGCAATGGGAATACAGGAAAGTAGCAACACTGTGTCAACGTGACTGGAACGCAGTGAAGAGGGTAATGCAGTACCTAAAGGGAAGAAATCTGATGAAGCTGCGACTTCCAGCATTGTGAAACCCAAAACTGATTGGATATGTGGATGCCGATTGGACTGGGGACACCACTGACTGCAAATCTACAAGTGGTTACATCTTCCAGTATGGACAAGGAACCATAAGCTGGTCTAGTCGGAAACAAGCAGCACATACATGTCAAGAAGCCATTTGGAATCGTCAACTTCTACTAAACATGGGGCTGAATATGTCACAACCCACACCCGCCTTCGAAGACAATTAGGGATGCATAAAGCTTGCACACTCTGAGAAGATTAACCCAAGAACCAAGCACATTGATGTAAAATATCATCTGCTCAGTTACATGCAAAAACAAGGAGTTATCGACTTCCAGTACTATCTATTAGTGTAGAGCAAAAGTATTCGAATAGCATTTTTTTATTGCGAATATCGCCACTTCAAGAATTCGCGAATATTTAGAATATAGTGCTATATATTCATTATATCGAATATTCAGCATTTTTTTCCATATGGACACATGATTCCTCTCTGCTTCTTGCTTGTGGGCCAATGAGAAGGAAGCAATGTCAAGTTCACAACAATACTTAGTGCACCAATCAGTAATCTGTAGTGAGTGGATCAGAAGTGGTTAAAAATGATTGGCGGGGAGGAGATGCAATTAAAAAGATAGACCGGCGGGAGGTCAGCTGGATCTATGAGCTGGATACTATCCAGCCACTGGGACTTGGAATTGGATTTAAAATCATGTTTGGTAGAATAAAGTAACTGATTTCGAAAAAGGAAAAGATCGATCACCGTTAGCTAATGAAGTGAGGGAGGTGTGTTATAGAAAAAAGGCATGACGATTTAGAACAATCACAACAGGAAGGTGTACTAGGGGAGTGTTTAGACTTTGTCGTCATGAATGAGGATAGTAAGTGAGTGATTAAGAGCGGGCTTCATGAATGAATGAATGAATGAATGAACTTGAAATCTAATGAAGGTGGAAAGTGAGAAAACTATACCGAGGATGCGAGAACAGATGCTGACAAAAAAAGTCTTATAAAAAGAAAAAAGTCTTAAGCTGGTTATAAATGTTTTATGATTTTTATGGTATTTAATTTTATGATTTATTTATGGGGGAGGAGGAAGGGTATATAACATGTGGAAGGAAGATTATGGTGACGCCCCTGACGAAGCGTGGAGCGAAACCCGGGTCGGGCAGATTTGAAAAAGACAGCCTTGACTGCTCTGTTTATCTCATGTTTGTGAGTATAAAATAAATTTTTTATATAATCACCTGTTAGCGGTGCTTCACTATTGGAGTAATCCTTGTTTTAGTGGTGGTGAAGAGACGTGGATAAAGGAGAGCCGAGCTATACTATGTGTCTATATATCAAGCTCCGCTTGTGAGTACCAACACACAAGGAATTTTCTGGTGATCTGCAGTACTTCACTATATGCAAACTTTCTGATATCCCACAGGTGCCTCAGTGTGCTGGTAGTGGAGACCTGATTTATTTGCCGTGTCAGAAATCTTGGACGCCTCAAGATTGAAGAGGTTTAACCTTCTAGATAGGGAACGCATGGTCCCTCAAAAACGCATAATCTGTAGTCAGACCTGCTAAAATGTGAAGTTGCACTTTACTCTATCTGCATATAAAGCTGTTGTAATGTTCTGCTATGCTAACCATTTTCTCCAGTCTCAGGAGAAACTCATGAAATTTCTAGCAGCTTGAAAAATGTAGCCAAAGTGACCATCGCCTGTATTTCGCATTACGAATTCAAATTACTCGATTTTTACATTGCCGATTTTCCGCATTCAATAAAATAATCTCGAATTCTCGAAATCCGCGAATATATGACAAATATTCTGCAAAATATTCATGAAATATCGCAAATTCGAATATAGCCCCTGCCGTTCATCACTACTGTCCATCAGAGGAGATGACTGCAGACGCACTCACCAAACCTTTGCCAAGGGAACGTCATTGTTTTCTACAAAAGAGACTGAATGTCGTATAATTATGCACATGCCGTTGAGAATGGGTGTTGGGGATGCAACAGCATGTACCATATACAGTAATGTAATCCCTTGACCAGTAGATGGCACTGTATGTTAAGGTTACCAGTTTTGTATATCTGTAACAGTTGTTGATTTCTCTCTCTCTCTTTGTACCAAGATGGCTGCTGTTACAGTTTACTGAAATGTTTTGATGGTTAGAACTTAAAGGGATTCTGTCATCAGACTTAACCCCTCTAACCTAAGCATATGCTCATGTCCAGACTAATAAGAAGAATCTTAAGCTGGCCTTATTAAACCTCACTGTGGCTCTATTTGCCCAAAAAACTGTTTTTATAACCTGTCAATCACTTACTTAAGGTGCCCAAGGGGAGGTCCGTTAATACAGGGTGCCCGGCTGCACCCCTCGCCCTCCGGTGCCCAGCGCCGCCTTTCCTGTCTTCAGCGCCGCCTTCGCAATCCTCCCCGTCCCTATGCCAGATCCCGCGCCTGCGCACTAAGCTCAGCCTGATTCGCCCGTGCGGACTCCTGGCAGTGGCTTCGTTGAGCAAAGTGCGCATCAGGCCGGCGCATGCGCACTTCGCTCAAAGAAGCCACTGCCAGGAGTCCGCACGGGCGCATCAGGCTGAGCCTGCGGAGGCAGCGCTGAGCTGTAGAAGGCGGCGCTGAAGACAGGGAAAGCAGCGCTGGGCACCGGACAGCGAGGGGTGCGGCCGGGCACCCTGTATTAACGAACCTCCCCTTGGGCACCTTAAGTAAGTTATTAAAAGGTTATTAAAAACAGTTTTTTGGGGCAAATAGAGCCACAGTGAGGTTTAATAAGGCCAGCTTAGGATTCTTCTTATTAGTCTGGACATAAGCATATGTTTAGGTTAGAGGGGTTAAATCTGATGACCGAATCCCTTTAATCCACACAAGTGTAACATCCCAGAGTTATGTTACTGCACTCTTTTTCCCTGCTACCACATGTTAAGTGTACTTATCTTGTCATCTTGTATAATTTTATGTCACATCCTCAATAATGTGCATTTTCTAGGCCTGTTTCATGTATTTGCTGTAATTTACATGTACACCAGCAGGTGGTAGAAATGTGTCAGCAGGACCTTAGACAGTTTAGTGTTTCTAAAGTGAATAGTTTATTCCAGTTTAGCTCCCCCTCTATGAGCAGAAGTGGGCTGGCCCATGTCCTGTCTCATAGGGAGGAAAGGAAGTTATAGTTAGTGTGCCAGCTACCCCTGCAAGGGGAAAGCTGTGCTGGTAGGAGCTCACAGTTCTAGGGATCCCAACCCAGGATTGTGCTTCAGCTGAAGCTAAAGATCTCCATTCCCAGTCTGAGCCCTTCAGCCTCAGCTGGTTGACAAGCAAGCAGCCACCTCCAGACCTCCAGGAAGAGCCATTCCCTGTGAGCATAACTGTGAGTAACTATCCAGAGACCAGGAGAAGCAAAGTCCCTCCTCAGCTAGTCAGTCCCATACACAGCAGAAGACAGATAAAGCAGAAGACAGATTCCTGCCACATATTACAGAGCCATAAGCAGATGACTAATCCTGAAAGAGAGCTCCAGGCACATGCTAGATGCAGAAAAGATATTGATCCCTGCCATACATTGCCAAATACCTGCTGGGAGCCAAAAGACTAATGCTGTATCTCATATGGATTAATGCTGCCTTCAGTAAAGACAAGTTGAATTATATTTCAAGTCTGAATCTCATTTACTGCTACCAAAACCCTCAATTACTCCAGCTAGCAACACTCATTTATTGCAAGTGAGCCAGGATCCAGGAGTCCAGCCGTACCAAGGTAGGAGACACCGTTGACACTATACCTACTACTACACAGATACATTACCCCACTGTGGCATTCCTCACCTGGTACGTGAGTTGTAACACCTTAAAGGGCCCTGAGACTGTAACCTGTGCATGCTGCAATTGGCATCACAAACAAAAACTCTTAACTATCATTTACACCTGACCCAGTCAGTGCATATTATTGCGCCAGTGTGCATTAGTCCAATATGGCTTACTGCACAAGTAAACCAAGTTATGCCTCATCACAAGCTACTAGTGTCTTCTCTAATACATAACCAACAGGTGGCAGGTTCCACTGTCGCTCGAGAGGGGGAGGAAGATGCCAAGACCGCAGCAGAAGAGGTGATTTTTCGTGGTTCTTGAGGTTTCTACTCAACTGCAGTTCATGCTTTGCGGTTAGATGCCAGATCATGCAGGTGGTGCTCAGGTTTAGAACATGTCTGCCTCACTTCAGCCTCTGACTGCACAGCCTGCAAACCACCCATGTCCTGTCGTCAGCACACTGCCTGAAGAACTTCCATGCCAGGGAATTCCTTTGAGCTGGTTTTGGTGTCTCTTGGCGCTTTGGGCAGTAGAAGGTGTACTGGCTGGGGGACGGACACTCTGCTTTTGCACCCTGCTCCCACTTTTGCTGTGCGGCTGGCACTGCGTGACCCCCGCCTCTTCTTCCGAACTGCACACATGACTAGCATGACCTGGATGCAATGTAAGGTTTAGGACCTCATAATCTTCCACATCATCTTCCACCCACTCCTCACCCCTGCCCTCCTGGCCGGTCTGTACACTGCACAAAGCAGCAGCAGTTGACAGCTGTGTTTTGTCATAGTGATCAGAGACCCACTGCAGTGGTTCTGCCATGTCCTCATCCTCAAACATAAGTGGTTGGGGCATCAGTGCACTCAATCACTGTCACTTCTGGGGCATGGCTAAACAGATTGCCCGCGAAAACTCGCCAGCAGAGTCATATAAAAGCAGCATGACTTAGGGCTGTGATAAGGTGGATAGTGTGGGAAGAGGTGTATATCCCAATCAGATAACTCAGCTGGGTGGGATAGCTAAAGTCTGGGATGTAATAGTCTCAGCAGCATGTAGGTTGTTGAGACAAGGTTCTTGTTGGTGTAGTCTGGGCTGGATTTTGTTGGGATTGGCAGATAGGATTGGAAGTGGGATCTGCCAATCCACACCCTTCCAGCACGGGTGTTCCCTTGAACCAGAGAAAATCGCATGTGAGGTCTGCGATAATCACACTGGGATGAAGATCCTCCCACGGTGTCAGTTAGGGGGAGTGTACAAACAGGCCTAGTGAGATAGTCTGGACTGACCGTGATACAGCCTGGGGGCTTGGTGGACTATTGGCTGAGAAAGCTGCACCAGAGACAGTGTGTGAACTGTGCTCTGTTCAGGTGAGTCAGGGAATTATGTTATATGTTTAGGTAGAGCCCAGATGGGGAGGTTTTCATTTTCTACCGTGTTTGTTGGTGCTAGTGTCAAAATAAATGCACTATTCAGACAATCAACATGGTTGTCAGCGAGAATTCTGTGACTGAGATCCCGGAGGTAGAGCTAAACCCTCACAATTGGTGGAGGATGCGGGCAACGTCCATGCTGAAAGGATACCACAGTACATCAATGGCAAAATGTTGCTAGGGGCAAAGACAAGAGCAGGTGCTGCTGAGTACTGCTGTGCTGCAAGCAAAAGCTGTGAGGATTTAAATGGCCAGCAGCCCTGTGAAAGAAACTGGTATGTCTGCGATGCAAAAGAGACTATGAATGCTGAAATTGTCTCTAGAGAGTGAGACACCTGGTGGCCGGGGTCTCTATTTTAAAGTGGACTTGTTGCTGAATTTTTCTTCTAGTTGGTGGTCTGTCTATTGCTATGGGGTGGATGGAGGATCTCACCGAGCAGCTGAGGCAGGCCAATCTGGAGGCTAACAAAAAGGCACCTGAAGTGGCAGCAGGAGCATGAAAAACTCATGGAGGAGTATGAAAGACAAAGAGAACTCCTACCTAACCCAAAGCGTTTCCCAGAGTACTAGCTGTGCTGAGGCTTTGAGGGCGCATTTGCAGTAGGCCCTGGAGAAAAAGCCTGCAAAGCTGAGTGGACAATTTGTCGGTGAATCCGTCGTGAAGAAACGAAGGTGGAGAGCGGTGCGGCTTTCAAGAGTTCAAGTGTTTACGGCTCGGGTGTACAAAGTCCTAGAGAGGACGTGCCGAGAAGCCGTAATGTGGTTGCTAGGTGCAACCAACCATGACGTCAGGCAGCTGTCCTGCAACAAAGAGAGTCCTGCTGGAGATGCTGTCAAGTCACAAAGTATGCACCTGATTGTCCTAATGTCCAGGAGAAGGACAGTGACCTCCGGGAAGATGTTCCTGGCACTCCATCATCGCCTGGGACTGCCGAACCAGTCCCAGGCGGGACAGGTTGCTGACCAGTGTCCTGAGGCTTCAGGAGCCGTGAACTCTGGTGTGAACCGGCGGCAGTTGCTATCTGCCGAGTCGGGAGGTGTTGAGACACCAGGACTGGAGACTGCCCTGCAAATGATAGATGTGCGGGACAGTCGTGCGGATAATAAGGACTATCCGGTGGTTGTCACTGAGGGTGAGACTATAGTGAGAACTGGGACATGAGCAAAAGTGCTCATGTATGAGGGAATGTTGGGCCGTGATTTCCTGTTTTTCCATGACTTGTGGGGAAATGGAAACACCTTTGCAGACAGTGACGACAAGCCTACAGAACTGGTACCTAATCCTTTAAGTCAAGTGACCATTAGAAACAATGGTGAGGATAAGGTACAAGGTGATTGTGCCAAGTTGGTGGAAATGCATAATGAAAGTGGGATGTCATGTGAAATATGTGATGTTGATAACATGCCTTTTCCGTTGCAGTTTGTGGACAGGGGAGAAGCGGCCCCTGGTGGTAAAAATGTAACTGATGATGAAACTTTATTTTCTTCATCTGCTATTTTTCATGAAGAACTATATGACTTGATCAAGAGAGTTGAAGAATTGCATATAAGTAGTGTGGAGCGAAGCACAGCTCCAACTCAGCGTTTGGTGAATGTGCAGAAAAATATGGTAGGGCTAGAGGGTGTACCGCACATACCAGAGGAGGATATGCAGTCTCCACAGTGTTTTATGGCTACTAAGGAAGTGTCCCAGGTGGGAATTAGCTCATCGGTGCCCCTAGAGGTCAGAATTAATAATAACACAAGCAGTATATGTAACGTATGTGCTGTGACCTATAGCAACTCAGAGAGTAAAGCTACCATGTCAAGGTCCTGCAAAACTAAGGTAGTTACTAGTAGCGACCAGATGATAGTTATATTTGACGAGATAAGAGGTAAGTCGGGTGGCATCAGCCTAGTGTCTGAAGCCCATGTCCAGACAGTTGTAGATGACCTGACAGTACAGCTGCAAATAGGAGGATTATCTCTGTCTCTCTCTACACACGGTCCCTAGAAACGTTAGAGAATGGACTAGCTGTCTTCACAGAGCAACTGAAGAAGGCTTCAGAAGGGTCAAAGGAGAAGACCTATTAAGAGAATGGTGATGCTCCTACATCTGCTGCAGCAGAGCCGAGCGAGGAGCAGCTAGGACCAGAGGACCAAAAGTGGGGCGCTGTCACGACTGTGACTGATCCAGACAGGTCTGGGAGGAGAAGGTCGCAGCGACTTGCTACTCGCGATAGCTTGTGAGTTTGCTCCGTGGTTCAGGGTATGTCATCCGGGTTTTGCCTTGTGAACCTTTTTGTCCTGACTGGGAGTTTGTAGGCATCCTTCTCAGGTGAGTCCTGTCTGCCACTCCCAGCTACTATATTAGTTTCAGTTTCACTTGCAGTCATTGCCAGATATAGTCTTTACTTCCAGTGCTATTCTGACCTTTGGAGGAGATCGTTTGACGGTATTGCTGTGGAGCTCTGGTCGGGCGTGGACTGTCGTTGTTGGGATCACCTTCTCTGCTCGTGACTGGATAAGTCTATGTTATAGTTTGTTTGTTTGTTTGTTGCTGTCTTCCCCTGTTGTTCTCCTAGATGTGAGTGATGGTGACTAGTGCTCCCATCTGCCTTTCCCCAGTCTAGTCTTGTTAGGGTGACTGAGGGTTTAGGCATCCTGCTCGCCGCACGGGTTCACACCCCGTCTAGGGTATCAGGACAGACAGGTGCCAGCTTAGGGTTAGTCAGGGGTGACCATTCTATTTCCCATCCGTAGATAAGGGTCCCCCTTCCCCTCCGTCTGGTGCGACAAGACTGCTGCTGGGATAGCGGTCGTGACAGTATATCTGGCCATTTTAAAAAATAAAAAATAAAAATTTTTTGCTTGCTGTTTTGCTTTGTATTTTTCTGTTCCACTATGGATCCGGTTACGGTTTTGGCGAAACAATTCCAGGGGTTATCCCTTGAAGTGGCAGGATTAAAAGCAACTGTGCTGCAGCAGCAGCAGCAGCAATCCTTGGGTTCCACCGTTGCTACGGGAAACCAGGGTACTCCTGAGCCAAAAGTGGCTTTACCTGATAGGTTCTCAGGAGGAAGAGACCAATTTGTAACCTTCAGAGAAGCTTGTAAATTGTTCTTCAGGTTACGCCCTAGGTCCTCCGGCGGTGAGGAACAACGGGTGGGCATTGTAATTTCGCTCTTGCAAGGAGATCCGCAGGCTTGGGCTTTCTCCCTACCATCAGACTCTCCGGCCTTACGATCAGTGGAGGAGTTTTTTGAAGCCCTGGGTCTCGTATATGATGACCCGGACAGGGTCTCACTGGCTGAGTCTAAGCTACGTAGACTTCGGCAAGAGAACCGGTCTGCTGAACTATATTGTTCCGAATTCCGTAGGTGGGTGTCACGGCTGGGTGTGGGGGAAACACCCAGCCGTGCGGTGCCAGGAAGATGTAAGGGTTACCCCTTGGCCGGGACCACAGAGTTAGGGAGCAGGTCACCTCCTATTGCGTCCCTAACGCTGACCCTGTCTCCTGTCAGTATGAGCCGACCTTGGTGGTAGGAGGGCTCATACGCCGGAACCTAAAAGTCCCTACGAGCCCTCAAGTCGGCCCTGTACTAGGGGACAGAGTGAGACGACCTGCTCCTCCTTGGCACGGGGGAGCAGGAGTCTCAACGGCCAAGCAACACAGGGGAATACAATAACAGACTTATGGAAATGACAGGTAAGTGAGACTAGTCCTGCACTTACCTGCCACAGACACACAAACCTGGAACCCAAGAACAAGTGCTGATGTCCACAGCAACATAAAGGACACAGCACACACCAGACATACAAGGGAAACCAGGAAACCATAAGCTGCACTAACAAGATAACCCCACACACACCTAGATAACACCATGAAACATAGAATAAACTGACAAAGGTTTATGACCAGAAGGATGGTCCTCACCAGGCAGATGGAGGAAACAGGAGGCTGCTCCAGCCAGCATGGCTGAGAGCAACCTACTGAAGCCTGCAGGAGTCTCAGGCTATATAGGCCGAAAGGCCACACCCACCAGTCAACCACACCCAGTGACAACACACACACTGGGAAGGGAGTTAACCCTTCCTACACCACAGAAGGGAAAACACCAACTTAAAGGGGAATAGCACACACACTCACCTGTCACCGCTGGCAACGACATGCGTGGCCACCGTGTCCTGCAGAACAACCAGCAGGCAGAGACCCTGCCACCACATGCACAACACCAGACGTTGCCCCGGACAACCGCAGGTGAAGGGAGGTGTCCAAGTGCATACAACCTCGTGCACAACAAACAGACAAGGAAGTGCACACAAACACAGACGAAGGACGTGCACACCAAAACACGATGCCAAGGGCAACCGCACGCATGCCTGTTATTCGCGGCAACCGCACCTGAGGCAAACCACTAAGTGCCCCCAGCTGCGGTTGCGACAACACCAGACCGCGGATAACTGCATGCGGCTCCCAAGGAGTCACGACCATGACCAGGGGTCGTGACAGTGGGCTACTGATACATTATGGAACGACTCGGCCCTTAGGAGTCAGTTCTGCCAGGGGTTGTCTGAAAAATTAAAAGACGCGCTGGCGGTATACGAGGTCCCTGGGTCTCTTGAGGCTGCTATGTCTCTGTCCATAAGAATCGACAGACGACTCAGGGAGAGACTATTAAATTCTACAGAGGCCTCTATAGGGCAGGGATCAGTTTGTTATGATCCAGTCAAACCAATGCAAATAAGGGGCGCCACTAGACGGGTGAATCCTCCTAAGGTCCGCCGTAGGTCAGAGGTTTGTTTTCGTTGTGGGGGGAGGGGTCATTTTGTAAAGGTATGTCCCTCAGAACCCAAGAGACCACAAACAAAGGAGCCGCCGGAAAAACTAGAGACCCCAGATTGTGCGGAGGATAACAGTCTGGGCGTATTTGTTTCCTCCATACGCATGTCTCAGTTTTTGCTGTCCGCTACCGTTGAGGCGGGCAATAAGACTGAGATCTGTTCCGTCTTTTTGGACAGTGGGGCAGGGGTCAACTTGGTGGATTCACGGTTTGCTCAGGCTCTGGGTTTTACTCCGGAACCGGTACGCAGAACTATTCCTGTTTTTGCCATCGACTCCTCCCCTCTTACTCAGAGAGAGTTAACTCAGATCATCCATAATATCCATCTGCAGGTAGGGGACCTCCATAAAGAAATTATCTCTTGTTATGTCCTGGACGGTCTCCCGGCTCCTATGGTATTGGGGCTTCCCTGGCTGGTGACCCACAATCCAGTGGTGGATTGGCAGGCCGGGGAGATTGTGGAGTGGAGTGAACATTGTAAGGACAACTGCTTGAGTAGTAGGTTCTCCACACTCTCTGTAACATCTCTACCTGCCTTTCTGTCAGATTTTATGGATGTGTTTTCTGAGAAGGGTTGTCAGGGGTTACCACCTCATCGTCCATATGATTGCCCGATTAATCTTGTACCTGGGGCAAAACTACCTAAAACCCGGTTATACAATCTTTCCGGCCCGGAGAGGAAGGCTATGAAAGATTATATTTCGGAGAGTTTGGCTAAGGGACACATCAGACCCTCTTCTTCACCCGTGGCTGCAGGTTTCTTTTTTTTTTAAAAAGAAAGATGGGGGCCTGCGTCCTTGCCTGGATTTCCGGGAATTAAACCGGATAACTATCCGAGATCCCTATCCTCTTCCTCTCATTCCAGACCTCTTTAAATCAGGTTGCTGGTGCTAAATGGTTCTCTAAGATGGATCTCAGAGGAGCCTATAACCTGGTTCGCATCAAAGAGGGGGATGAGTGGAAGACGGCTTTTAATACTCCAGAAGGGCATTATGAAAATCTGGTCATGCCATTTGGTCTTATTAATGCGCCTGCGGTGTTCCAACATTTTGTCAACGATATTTTTTATTTTTTTTTAAACTCGTTTTATTGAGAATGAAAATTGGTACAGTACATATTTGGCCATATCACATTACACATATACGTATACACATATTTGTCAGTGAGATCCTCCGATACACATTTGATGAGAACAAATCTCTAAATACAGTTCATGAAAGCATCAGAAACAAGAGATATACAATAGCCATCCACCAAAAATGAGATCCAGTCTTTTCCCACCCCCGTTCCCTCACACACATAATGAAGAACTAAGGTGTATATTACAATGCATTTCAAGCCGACAGCATATGGGAGGGCAATGCAGTAACCGGCGAAGAACACCAGGAGCCCCAAATCTTATCAAATTTCTGGGGGCAATTTCTATTACCATACATTATTTTCTCAAACGGCAATATCTGATTTACCAGTGCCTTCCATTGGCTTACGGTCGGCGGTCTGTCCGCCATCCAACGCAAAGCTATGGCCTTCCTGGCAAAGAACAGGGACTCCCGTAAGAAGATGCAGACATACAAGGGGTGTGCATCACCATCCACTACTCCCAAAAGACAGAGCTTGGGGCAGCATGGAATCACCTCTGCAACTAGTGTAGATATAATATCCACCACCTTCTTCCAGAATGCTTGTACGTAGCGACAGTCCCAGATAAGATGCCAAAAATCCGCATTAATTTGGGCGCATCTGTGGCATCTCGTGTGGACTAGTCTACCCATCTTGTGTAACCTGGTAGGAGTCAAATAGCTCCTATGGAGAATGAACAATTGGATAAGTCTATTGTTGAGGGCAGGCGACACAGTAGATGGCGCACTCATGGCTACAGCCCATTCCTCATCAGTCATCTGCGTCACCCTCTCCTTCCACCTAGTCTCCGCCAGCAAGGGTTTGGATCTCACTTTAAGATCAAGGAGGTGTGTGTATAGGTTCGAGACCAACCCCCCCAGGACCCTGTGTCTTGAAAATGCCTATTAGTGGGTATTTGGAAATGCTTCTTGTACTACCACGAAACTGGGCCTGAACAGCATGTCGTAACTGCAGAAACCTGTAGAAGTGAAGCCGCAGAACTCCAAACTTCTCCTGTAGCTGAGAAAAGGAGTATAAAACACCCTTCTCATACAAATCCCTCAGCGTAAGTACACCATAGTTCCCCCAAATACTTCTCCCTCCACAGTGCTGTAGGTGTGGGAACATGGGGTTATTCCATAACACTATCTCGTCTGGAAGGTCTCGGTATTGCTGGAGCTTCGCAGCCCCCCAAACCTGGTGAGCTAACCTATGTATGGGCAACAGTCGACCCTCTATTACCTGTGGGTCCTCCAAGATCGGCCACAAGGTAGACAGACCCAAATGACACTTCAGGTAGTATTCAGAATTTGGCAAAGGAGTCTGTGAAACCCAAGTGGTCAAGAATCTAAGCTGTCCTGCCAAAAAATAAAGAAAGAAATCCGGCAGAGCCGCACCTCCTTGTTGCCACCCCCTCTGCAAGGTATCAAGGGCTAGCTTCCTTCTCTCCTTCCCCCAAACAAACTTCGTTATAACAGAATGTAACTTCATGAAGAAGCTCTTTGGAACTGGGGTGCAGGCATGTCCTAGGAGATATAACGCCTTGGGTAAGAGAATCATCTTGACAAGATTCACTCTGCCCATTATAGATAAAGGCAACATGCTCCAGGACCTGAATTTGTCTACAGCATAAGACTCAATAGGGACAATATTAAGTTGGTGTGACATCGCTGTTTCCCTGGTGATAAAGACTCCCAGGTACTTAAAATGCTCCACCACCATAAGATTGTGATGTACAGGGGGCCAACCCGGGGACCATAAGGGCATTAGAGCCGATTTGGACCATTTAATGCGCAGGCCAGAAAAATCCCCAAATCTATTGATCAGGTCAATCGCCCGTGGCAAGGACACATCCACTGAATCCATAAACAGAATAAGATCATCCGCGTACAGCCCCAGTCTATCCTCCCTGCCTCCCATTGACACCCCTTTAAAAATGTTGTTCTGACGTATTCTAATGGCCAAATGTTCGATAGCTACTGCAAAGAGCAACGGGGATAGGGGGCATCCCTGCCGGGTACCCCTGTGCAAAGGAAAAGTAGATGACAGGGAGCAATTGACCATAATGTTTGCAGTAGGTCGGTGATATAGCACCCTCATCCATTTAACAAAGGTGGGTCCAAAGCCAAAACATTCCAGGGCATTCAATAGAAACTCCCACTCAATTGAATCGAATGCCTTGGCCGTGTCTAGAGAAGCCAAGGCCCACTGTCTGCCTTCCAGGCATCCCACCTGCGCCACCACCTGGGCACGTCTGATGTTGCTTGATGTAGAACGACCCGGTATAAATCCAGATTGATCCTCATGAACAATTGAGGCAATCACCTTGTTTAACCTATTTGCAAATATCTTAGTCAAAATTTTATAATCTAGATTCAGCAATGATATCGGGCGATAAGACCCGCACTCTAGGGGATTTTTATCTGGCTTTAGGAGGACCACAATAGAAGCGTTGTATAACGTGCTTGGTAATTGGCCCCTTCCCAGGGAAGCTACATACATCTTGCGCAATTGAGGCCCCAAGATGTCTTCATACTTGGCATATACCTCCAGGAGGATGCCGTCCGGGCCTGGTGACTTTCCCAAATTCAAGCCTTTAATTGCAGCAGAAACCTCCTTTAAAGTAATCTCTTCGTCAAGAAGCCCCCTATCCAAGGGGGATAATTGAGGATGAGTCACCTCGCCTA